>NW_008657943.1:2400-20711 GCF_000695815.1 Acanthisitta chloris | reverse complement strand
TTGCAAAGAGCTGTGGGGTCTAGCACCTCCCAGAGCAGCTTTAAAGGACTTAACACCTGAGCAAAGGTATATCTTAGAAAACGTTTTCCCCTATTTCTGTCACTCCTGCACTCCTTTTCCCTTGTGAATATTACCTACAATTTGGGGTTTTTTTTCCCCAATCGAGAGCAGTTTTCTTTCAATTGCTCAGGCCCCAGTCCAGCCCACCCCAATGGAGTGTCCCCACAATAAAATATGACATGTTGAAACGTTCCCAGCATGTGTTGTGGCCACTGAGCCAATGCCTCTGTGCCCTGAGGCTCCCACAGTGCCTTCCCCTCCCAAACCTCCCTCTGTGAGAGGAGCTCCCCAGCCACCCCCCACTGCAGGACACCCCCCACAGCTCCTCACAGCTCCCAGTTTCACCACACAATCCTCTCTCTGTGCAGGCTGAGGTGGATCACTGCTCACTTACAGGTTCCACAAACTCAAACATCTTCCTCTCCTGCACCTCCTGCACCTTGAAGACATACTCCAGGGACACCTCGTAGAAGTGCTGCCGAACCAGGTCCACCTGGCTGTCTGCCTGCAGAGAGAGAGGGAGAAAACAGAGCTCAGAACCCACTGGTACCATGGGCCTTGCCACCAGAGCACACCTGGGTCTGACAGGAACGTGGCCTTGCAGAGCCGATTCAGCTTCAGCTCCTGGTCCTAGGCTGGACAGATGGCACAGTGATAAATATAAACCTGATTCACATGAACTGGCTCTTTCTTCAGCTGAGAAAAATGTTTTTCATGACTCATGTTCTCACCTCCCCGACAGCTGTGTGGAAAACAGGCAGCAGAGGCGAGGAAAACGGGAAATCGCTGCATACTCGACAAGGAAAGGCAACTCTGCACCTTCTGGAAAGCACCACGATGGGATCTGCCTGGAACATCCCAAGGCCAAGTCAGGTGGCACATGCGCCCACCACCAGCATGTCACTTTGGTGGATCAGCAGACAGCAAATCTCCTCTGCTCTGAAAGCCCAACTGAGCAAAAATAGGGATGTGCCCCAATCCCAGTGCCTAAAAACAGTCTTGTCACGCACACAAAGTGAAGATGATGAGCTGAGAGCAGAGTGAGGGACACGGGTATGCCTGGCACATGTCACAGAATCCCTGACTGGTTTGGGTTAGAAAGGGACCTCCTTGAAGCTCATCTCACTCCAACCCTCTGCCATGGGCAGGGACACCTCCTGCTAGACCAGAGTGCTCAAGTGATGCTTCACAAGGGACACTTTGTGTAGAACAACACAGAGCATCACCAATACCAGTGGTACCCACAGTGAGGTCAGTATGGGAGACTCACCATCCCTCCCACCTCAGCACCAGTGAGCTCAGCTGGGCAAAGAGCCTCACCCCAAACCACCACAGAGCCACTGCTCAGCTGGAGGCAAATTCTGTCCCTGCTGAGACTGGGGGGTGCCCCTGCCAGCACAACCCTCACTGTGCTGGGCACAGACAGACCCCAGGACGGAGGATATGCTGTATCACACACATCCTCTCAGGGCTGGATGGCAAAACCCAGCTGGCAAACACCTGCCTGGATGTGTCCAACAGCTCACTCCTGCTTTTCTGTGTGATATGGCCACAGAAAGTCCTGTTTTTCCCCGTGACCTGCCACCAGCGTTTGCGCCCACGGTGTGCAGGCTGAGGGATTCAGCAAACTGAGTTCTAAAAAGCAGAAAACAAGATGCAATCAAGTAACTCTGCCAGGAGTTAAATGGCAGGTTAGACTCTGTGTGTTGCTTATTGGTCCACAGCCAAAGCAGCAGAGAATTCCCATGGTTTTCTCTTCTCCCTGCCTCGCTACAGCAGTTGCACATGTGGATGCTACCACTGTCCACATGTGAACAGCAAGAGGTTAGGAGACACAAAACACCAAATCCCCTGCTCATCTCTGGGGACATCAGGGTGTCCAGAGGAGCTTCTGACTCTCAAAAACCAGTGGTCAGTAGCCCAAAGTGCTGCCCCTATCAGCACCTGCACTGTACACACACCTGCAGCCTCCTGCCCCAGAGACAGGGGACAGCCCTGGGGGTGCTGGATGGGGCCAGCACCAACACGTGCCACCGATGCCACATCCACATTTCACAGCCCACACTCTGGATGCTCTTTCAAAGTCATCCCCCTCCTCAGTGGGGCCTGAGCCAACAAAACCATGTACACTTCCCAGTGCCACGGAGGAACAGGCTCCAGGAGCAGAACTGGGAGATGGTTCCAGTGGGCTCCAGCCTCCTCCTGCCTTCCCAGCTACAGCCCAAGTCAGCGCCTGGGGTGGGAGATGCCAGCAGATGGCACCAGCAGCCAGCACTGCATCCTGCTCACATCCTGCACAGGGACACCAGCTGCATCCCACCTGTACCACACACGGCACCTCCAGGCAGCCCCACACGCTCTGTCCAGCGCACAGGATCACATCTCCCAAAGCCACCCCTGCACTCTGAGAGCCACGAGAGGATCCTTCCCTCCACTGAACGAACCCCTGCCACTCCCACTGCCTCACAGCAGTATCTCAAACACAAACTAAACCAGAGGCCCACCAGTGCCCCCAGTAAGGGAACAGTGGCACACCAGCATCACACCCAAAGGCAAGGACATGCATCCTCCAAAGACCAACCCAGCTCGAGGACAATGCAAGGAATTTCAAACTAGGAAGAAGTGACTGAAAACTCAGTGTACTCATCCAGTGAGGGCAGTTGGCACAGCTACATCCCAAGTCAGTAATGTCTCCTAGAGCAGTTTAAGGCTCTTAGCCTGATCCCTCCTCCCCAGAGCCCAAGGCAGCACACCCACTTGCAGAGAAGGAGCCCAGACATCCATGATTTGTGTCAGCACCCGAGAAGCCTGCAGCAGAACCAGTTCCCTTCTGTTACACTCTTTAATTATAAACCCTCTCTCCTTTTTGATTGCTATCCATTTTGGGATCTCTCTGGTTTACTCACTAAAACAGCCCCGTTCCCTTTCATTAGAGGAAGAAGGGAAAACCCTCCACTTGCAGCCAGAACAAGGGGAAAAATGAGTTTACAGCCAGCAGAACCACTGCTGTAATCTGTGTAAGGCATTCAAAAAGCTCTCCAGTCACAGCCAGACATGGAAACCCAGAGGTTGCTCTCACCTCTTGAAGTTGGGATTCTTTCTTCTTGGAAGACAAGTTCAAGTGCTTTTCTAGGACACCACAGTACTTCTCAGTCTCCTTGTCGTATTTCTTTTTGGCATCCTACAAAGCAGAACAAAGTATGATGCTGAACACAACAGCACCAGAGCAGCCATGAGGATCCTCAGCATCCCTACAGCATCGGGCAGGACGGCACAGCCCGGGCAGAGCTGGCATGAGGCAGGACCATAGCTGCCAGCAGGTGAGGCTGCTTTTGTCTGTCAGCATCAGGCAGCTACAGGAAAGCAGCTTATGCTGCCAAAATCCACAGCTTGGGGGAACCCCTCTATTCCTGGGGCTCAGTGCTTGGGCTGCTCCAAAGACAACATAGCAAGGAAAGTGCTTTCTAACCAGGACATCACCACAGTTTCACATCCCACCCCTGTCACCCCTTGTGAGGGCTTCTCCTACATCTCACTCAGGATGATGACACAGCGACTTGGCTGATTGCAGCAAAAGAATTAAAGGAGGATGTCAACTCCACTTCCCTTTGCACCTCTCATCCCAGCCTGGCCACCATTAATGCCAGGACCAAATCCAGGCTGGCACCTGCTCATAACCAGCTCCATGCTGGAGACTCCTCTTTGTGCTTTGTCTTAGCAGGATGAAGAGTGCAGCGTGGCCGGGCTGGGCACCCTGCTGCCATGCGAACACAGCCCCAGGGGCTGGCATGAGCTTCTTGCAGGCAGCAGCAGGTTGTTATAACAACAGGGGAGCCACAGACAGTGGTTTTCATTTCAGAACAAAGGCAGGAAAGAAAGGGGGGCCAGGCTGTCTGACAGCCACCCTCAGACACACCGGCGCTTCCCCATCCTGCCAGGAGCCATCCAAACCCCGTGTGCCCACCCAGCGACACACCGGGGTGGGGAGAGCAGACTGGGGGGCTTGGGTGATTGGGAACCCCTCCAACGAAATCCTGACTCTTGCTTGGAGTGAGGAAAAAGTTCACTTCAGCTGGCATGTGATTTTTGGCCCTTGGCAAGTCACTTGGAGCTGGCATGTGATTTTTGGCCCTTGGCCAACCACCTTGTGGGTGAGCTCAGAACAGAGGCACTCCCCAGGAGGTGGATTGCCCCTGTGTCCCTCCTGCCGTGCCCATGCCCACAGGGTCCATCTCCGCAGTGTGCCAGGTCCTGGACACCTCCATGGCCATCACGGTGTGGCTCTGGGCTCCTCAGCCTGAGCCAGGGCTCCCAGTGGGGACAACACCTCACTTACCTTAGCAGCCCCGATCTGCTCCTTGCGGAACTTCTCCAGCGGCGTGATCAGCACCTCGCTGGCATTCTCGATCTGTGGGCACACACAGGCACAGCTCACCTCTGCTGCTCAGTACCCTTTCCCACAGAAACCCTCCCACAGCCCACAGACACCTGCACAGGCTTCACCCCTCTAGCTCTGTGCTGAGAGGCTAGTACCAAACCGAGCCCCACCAGCACCAGCAGTGGCTGTTTTCCAGCATCAGGACACCATTTCTGATGCTCTTCAAGTGTTCCCCCTTCCCTCTGCCCTCCCCTGGGCTTGGCAGCCACTGCAGGTGGCAAGAGCAGTGCCACCACCCCCTGCTCCCAGGGACAGATGGGGCTGGGCCATACCATGCGCATCCGCTCATCTTCCAGGTTCCTCAGCACCGTGGCAAACTCCTGCAGAGACTTGGCTGGAAGAGACACAGTCAGCATTTAACATTTGGTTTTTCTAAAGAGACTGAATGGGGGGGGTTTTGTCTATGTTTTAGATGGGTTGGTAGTTTGGGGTTTTTAGCATCTTTGCTCTCTCCTCAGAAAGGCTTCCAACTGCCCATGGAGAAAAGCTGGAAGCAGAGCATCCCTAGCACTGTGTCCTCATTTCCAGAGAGAAACACCCTCAGCTCAAACCTACCCTACCCAACACCTGGCCAACAACCAGCACCACGGTGCAGCACTGGCCTCAGCTGTGCCCAGCACACAAGGGCAGGTCACCAGCACAGGCACCACAGCCAGGGGACCTGGGTGAGAAGCTATTTATTTCTGCTGAGAGACTGAGCACAAACAAACAAGCAACGTTAAATCAAGCCTAAAGCTCCTTTGCTCTCCTGGCTCCAGGCGATGTGCACAATAAGCTCTAAAAGTTCAGCTGGGGCAGCAGGATAATGGGGAGGGAAGAGGCTGAAGCTGCTCCCTGTGCCAGAAGAAGCTCTGTGGCGGAGCCAGGCTCAGTTCAGGGAGCACTGCCAGGCTTGGCACCCCTGGTTCCCACCAGCACAGAGTCCTGTGCTCCTGCAGCAAGGCTGCTCCTCCCCTTCAGGTCACAGCCCTTTGCAGTGTATCCAGCCACAACCACCTCCAGATCCTGCCCTCCAGCGCAGAAGGGCTGAGTAACTGAGATGGTTTCTGATATGGGCAATCTTCTCTCTTTCCTATCAGGCAGGGACAGGTTTAGGCCAAGAAGCAACAGCTGATTTCCTGGGGAAGGCTTTGCTGATGTTGAACAGGAGGAACATGCCATTTCCAGAGAGCAGGAAAGCACCTAGGCAAATTCCTGGCCCCCTCGGTGTTCTCATGTGTGTTTCCCCCTGTGCCCTGCCCAGGGGCAGGAGGACTCACCTATGCAGATCTCATCGTCCGTTTCAGCGTCGCCAATGCAGCGGAACTTAAACTCATTGAGGGAATCCGCAAACTTGCGCTGGGCTGCAGACAGGTCTGGGAGAGAGCAGGAGAGGGGAAACAGGGGTGTTAGAGCAGCAAAGGCCCTTCAGCAGCAGGGTGCAGGCAGACAGAAATCCCAGCAGAGAGAGCCATCTGACAGTGCCCTCAGCACCAGGGAATCCCCAGAGCACTGTCCTCCTGCACCCAGTCCAGGGATGGGGCTCTGCCAGCACCCTCCAAAACACCCTGCAGGAGATGAACCTCAAAATACCATAGGAACCACCTGGGAGCACAGGCAAACAGTGACACACAGTGACACCACCCCAGACTGATGGCACCTCTGCCAGGCTCCTGGTCCCACTGAGGGAAGGGCCCAGTAACACAGAGGTTTATTGCTTCCCAAGCTGCAGATTCTCGACAAGATCTGAATCCTATTAAGTTCTTACTCACGGTGACCTGAGTGGATCCAGCACTAGCTTTTCAAACGGCCCTGTAACCCAGAACACACAGATCCACAGTCCCAGGCACTGCGAGGCCACTGGCTCCAAGGGGAACTTGGACTTGAGCAGCTGCCAGCATTTGCATACTGCTAGGAAGGCACAGTACTCGCTCCCCTGCGCATTTCTTCACTCAAAGCCCAAAACTTAAGTGTTTGATTCCTTTTCCAAGCACTGGTGGAAAATGTATTTGCACGCAAAGGCTGTTTCCTCCTCTTGGACACCAACAGCCAAGAGATAACCACACCAGAATCCAAGTGTTTCGCATTCCCTGTGGGATAAGGGAGTTGGTAGCTTTCTCCAAGCATTAAAACTGTTCTCCCAGTGTCCCTGATGACAGGTCCCTGGGGCTAATCCTGCCCAGTTCAGTCCTGGCTGCCTTCACACAACTGCCTCCTAAGGCAGCAGGGAACCACCCAGTTAAGGCAGGCAGGGAAAGGGAAAGCACTGGGAGCTTTCCCAGTGGAAAAGTACAGAGGGGGCTTCTCCAAGGAAAAGGTTCACACATAACAGGATTTGCACTTTGCTCCCTGGAGGATGTAACACGCACAGCTTACACCCTGCCTGGGGCTGCCGGGAATTTCCACTGGCACCTCTGGAAGCAAGCCACACATTTTTGGGGGCAGTTTCCCAGTGGCTCCTGCCAGGCTTGAAAAGAGGGACTTGGTGGGGTGGGAGGGTTTTCCACAGGGCCCTGTGCCAGCCCCAGGCAGCTCTGGGGTCATGAGGCAGGGCTGGGTCCAGCTGGCAGCCCCTGGTGCAGCTCTCTCTGCTCCTCCACGTGCCCACAGAGCAGCCCCACTTCCCTCTCCAGGGCAGCTGGAGGGCCCGGGGACTTTAACCCCATCCCAGGGCCGGGTGGCCTCCTGCCTCCTCTGGAACAATGAGGAAGATGACGTTAAAGCCTCAAGGAGCCGTTTCCTCTCCACCAGCCACGCTGTCCACACACACACTGTGGCCACGTTTTGTGTGATACGTGTCCAGCTGAGCCAGACCTTGTGCCCATCACTTGTACCCACCACTGGCTGGGCGGGGCTCTGGAGCTGGAGAGGGATGGGAGCTGACCTCCCACAGCCCAGCACTTCCTCCCCTAGGGCCATTCCTCCTGCCCAGAGCCAGGAGGAGCCCAGGGCTCTGGGACCAGGCACGAGCCAGAGAGAAGCCAAGAAGGCTCTAGAGTCGGCGACACCGACAGCAATGGCCCACAGTGCTTATAAATAGGCAAGAGAGAGGCAAGAGGGAGATAACTCCAGTGTGACAGCGACAGAGGATAAAATTAGCAGCAGGACTGGCCAGGAAAGGAGAGACAGGCACCCATGCCTGCCCCAAGGGCCCCACCATCCTCCCTGTGCCACCACCACACCCTCCCACACCCCAGCATCCCCTTTTCCTAAAAGCCAGAACCTGTCTTCTACATTTTGGGGATAAAACTCTTCCCATGGGAGCAGCCAAAGCTCCTGCCTGCGCCGTGGGCAGGGCAGACTATCCCGCAGCTCATGAGGTTTCTTCTTCCCCAGGGCTGTGAACCAGCAAACCCAAAATCCTGCAAAGGCTTGACAACCTTCTGTTTCCTCTCGTGCATGAGTAAAACCACCCGGACATTGCACATGAGTCACACTCAGGCTGCGCCAAGGGCTCTGCAAGTTTTCCTTCCATGTTCTCCGCTGGCTTGATGAGCCAACCGCAACATCAGGGAAAATCACCACAAAGCCTGAAAAATCCTTCTGCCTGAGCAACATGACCAGCATGGGTCACAGTTCTCCTCACCACCACCTCCCATGGCTCCCCATTCCCACCTGTGCTGGTAGGGATGGGAAGATCCCTTCAGGATTTTTTCCTTGACAGGAAACAAGCACACACATGGCAGAGGTCCAGCTGAGCAGCTACAGCAACCAAGAATCTAAACAAAATGCCCTTTTAAAAGTGATGCTCCCTCCCCATCCACCACATCCTTGCCATCTACTGCATCCTTGACACCTAGCAGAGGAACAGCAGGAAGGGGATGGCTCTCAGCAGGACAGAGCAGCTGCCTTTGCCTGAAAGCAGCCTCAGTTAACCCCCTTGCCCATCTCTCCTCCCTCACACTCAGCTCAGGGTTCATCCCACATTCCTCCTCCCTCCTTAGCCAGGGTGCCAGGTAATTGCTGGCTGAATTCCCATCCCAGCCACCCACCTCCAGGCACTGGGGCTCCCTCCAAACCCAGCTGAAGCCAACACTCTTCCAGCCCCCAGCAGCCCTGCAAGGGATCAGCAGAAAGGGAGCACCTCGTGCTCCCTCTGTCCCTCCTCCCAGATCACCCCAGTGCCCTTCCTCCTTCTCCTCAACTACCGAGAGCTAAATCTTTCTGGGAAGCGGTTGCTGTTACTGCAAGGAGACTGAAGTGGTTGGTTTTTACACAAAAAGCCTCTTCCGAACGCATTTGGAACTACTGGAAAAGGTCATCTATAGAAGGAAGATGCTGTGATTTCACAACCCTCCTCCATGTGTACAGCACTCTGGGAACAAAGGGGATAACTCCATCCCAGTCAGGTCCACAGTGCCACAGAGGGGCAGCCCCACACACAAGTCACCCAGGGACACTGCTGTGAGATGAGGTAGCCCCAGGGCACAGGTGTCAGACCTAACACATCCCTGGTTCAGGTGACCCAGCACAGGGAGCCTTGGCCACCCCAAGGAAGTCACTCACAACACAGCTGCTCTCTCCTGGTCACCACCTTCCACCTCTTTCCCCAGCTGTATTTCTCAGCTGGACACCTCACCTCTGTGCGATACCCTTGTCAAACTTCTTTGCATTCAGTGTTTTAAACATTTTCAGGCTTTTCCAATGGGAACAGAAGTAAGGCATGCTGAGACACTGGGCAGATGAGCAGCAGGAGCAGCTCCCTTAAATCAAAATTTATAAGGAGCTGAGAAAAGATTGGAACTCCTCTACCTCTATGCTCTGGATGGACAGCTGGGAAACATGACCCCAGGACACAGAGGGAACCACAACACAGCAAAATGAGACACTGAGATGACAAATGTCCTCTCCTGCCTGGTCCTGCTGCCTGGTCCCATGCTGGAAAGATCAGATCAGCCAGGGAAAAGTGAAACTGCTGGCTCAGAGGTGGGGGCTCTCTCCACAGCTGACTCTGCAGCCAGTCTGCTAGGTAAGTTGGAAAAAGCAAAAAGCTCTGGCACAGCTGTACCCAGGACAGGGCCAGGGGCAGCAGGATGCCATGGGTGGTTCAGGTTAAAGACAAACCTGCTGCTGGGTCCAGGTGTGAACCAGTGTAGCCAATGCTGCTCTAAGTGGGGGAGCAGAGGATGCTGCTGCAAGGCAAGCTCCAGGCTCTGGGCTCTGACAGAGGCTGCACTCACACAGAGTGGGATTTCTACACTTCCTGCAAAGAAAATTGCTTAATAGCCTATATTTAATGTTCAAGTGGACAACAGGAACCGAGACTCCTGCCCCTTCCTTCCCCCGCGGCAGGGAAGGGCAGGAACAGCAGGCTCAGGCTGTGTTCCCTGCAAGGCCCCGCAGAGGGACAGGAGGGTCCCTGCTCCCTGCCAGCAGTGGCACTGCCTGTCCCACCAGCCCCTCTGACCCCGGCAGGTCTGCCCTGTGAAACAGCCCAGGGAAGGCAGACCTGGAGGCTCACCACTGCAGAACTCCCATCTGGCTGCAGAGAAAGGAGGACACAGCACTTGACCACTCTGGCAGCACCTGTGGAGCCCCACACCTCCCTGGGCACAGCAGGCAGGGGCCAGGACGGATGGGTAATCCAGGGACCAGCCACTCTAATCAGCACCAAACCAGTAGGATTACAGCCCGCCAAGGGTGCTTAGAAAGCAGCAATATGGTGTCTGTCCCTGTGGAGAGCACCCAGGGCTGTGGGCACAGCAGCAGAGCAAACCACCACGGCTCACACACCTCCTGCTGCTCAGGGACACCCAGGAATGGGGCCTGGGAAGGGCTGGAGCTGGGAATGGCCAGCTGGACCCGGCCTATGGACGCACGTGAGCACTCTGCACGGGACACTGATCCAACCTGGTCCCACCACTCCTGCAGGAATCCAGCAACGAGCACGTCCTGCCCAGAAATCAGCATGTGCAGCCGCCAGCATGGAGCATCACCCCCCAGCCCCAGCCCCAGCCCTGCTGGGGTCAGCACCACGCGTCAGGGCAGCGTGGTTAAATGCTTCGTTTGCTGCAGGAGGTTTAAATCCCCTCTCAGCGAGGTCAGCAAAGCGCTGGGCCCAGCCCAACCCCGAGCTGCTCCACACAGAATTAACTCTGGCCTGCTTACCACTGAACGGCTCGCCGGGCGGTTGGAGTTAATCAGTGATTTAGGATGGGACAGCAGCTGCTGGCAGGTTCCCCCTGTGAATCATCACCGAGTAAATATATAAAACCAGAAGGGCAGAGCCTGTCCCACCTCCAGCACAGCTCCTGCCGCCGCGTTCCCGCACAAAAGCCCATGTAGAGGCTGCCGTGGTGCAGCACACGCCGGAGAGGGAGGTGTGGGGGCACCAAATGCAGAGAGGTGACCCCAAGGACTGGTGCAATGGGCACAGTCCCTGCAGTCTCCCCAGGCAGGACCCCCGAGGTGAGCAGAGAATTGCTGCCATGGCCTCACAGCACCCCCAGACTCTATTCTGATGCCTTTTCCACACACACAGTCTCCAGCCGAAGCACAGTGCTGAGCCTTAGCTCAGTGGCACACACAGGGAGGCCAAATCCACCTCCCCAAATCCCAAAACTTCATTTTTACCACCGAAAGTTTACAAACACACACATACCCTACAAACCATGCTTCAAGGGAAAATCCTAAAACTGCTTGAGCACGCTAATGCACAAGAGGAAATGAACCTACTCAAGATGCCCCAAGTCTGCAGATCCAGGAGGTGCCACAGCTCCTGCTCAGCCTTTCCCTGCAGCCCCAGGAGGCTTCAGCACAGCCCCATATGCCTCACTTCACACACTCAACGCGGCTCCGTACGGCAACACGTTTGCCAGCAGGACAGAGAACCCTTTGTGGGCTGAATGGCACCATTGATCAGGCTCAAATAACAGATCAGATTTGAGTAACACGCTGAAAACACGAATTATTTCCACGGCGTTTTAAGAGATAAAGGTTCTGTGCTTCGTGAAAAACAAAGTTATCCCTTGGAAGGACTGCCTGGCTGCACAGCTAAAATTATCCCCTGCTGCCCACCAGCCCAGCACCCTGGACACGTCATCGTGCCACCCCCAAATCAATAATGTTTGGAGTTATCTTGCGAGCTTTGCCAGGCCAGGACGTTTCGGCCAAGCTTCCCGAGATTCCTGATGAAAGGCACTGAAGGTCCAAGGGAATTGAAGCCATAAGGACCAGCAGGTCCCAAGCTGCCAGCCCTGTGTGTCCAGTGTGACCCCCTGCAGCATCAAGGTGGGAACCTGCTTCCTTCGTCCCACGCCACTCTGGCCACTCGCCCATTTCCCCTTGGTTTGAGGAAGCTGATGGTCAGTCAGTGCCCTTGCCCTTCTGCCCTGCATCAGCCCAGGACTTTCTCAGGCTCTGGAGCTCCGAGCCTGGTGCTGAGCCTGCTCTGTCATACACCCAGAGCAAAGGTCTCACCATTGCTCTCCATCCTTCCTGTTCAGCTTTTCTTAGCTGAGTCTTGCCCATCACTTCCTATTGCAACAAAGCCCCAGCAGACACTTTCGTGACTCAGATCTTTATCTCACAGCAGCTGAGACACTGCAGAAATCCATCCTGTGCAAACAGCTCTGCCTTTCCCACCTCACAGTGTCACAGGGTTGTGACACTGCAGGAGAGTCACTGGCCCAGGTAGCAGGGTTGGGTTCACAAAGCAGCTGATGAAGCATCCCTCACCACTGCTGAGGTCACACCTGAATGACCCTCACTTCAGCACTGGGCACGCGAACCATCAAACAACGACGGGCCCAACACCTTCTCTGTCCCAACAGGAAAGGAAGGCGTGGGGAGACTCCCATCTGTCCTGCATGGAAACTCCGGATGATTTTCTGTACTTGCCCAAACAGGATTTTTCAGCAGTAACCACTCCCACACGTGTGCCCAGCACGGTCTGGCCCTGCCCCAGCTCTGTGTTAATCAGGTTATTTTAACGAGCCGCAGAAGCTCTCGGCTCAGAGACACGGGAGGAGAGTGGACAGAGATGCCAGGTGAGGACAAAGGACAGCAATGAAAGACAGAGCCCTGAGAGCTCCCAGAGCTGCCTGAGCGTGCAGCCTGCAGGTGCCAGGTCAGCGGAGCACGGGGAGCCAGCCCTGCCTGCACTCGGGACAAGGAGGAACAGAAATCCCATGACTTATGCAAAACGACCCCCGGAAAGGCTTCCCATTCCTGGAGAGGCTGAGGAGACAGATGTCTGCAGCTGCAGGAAGCCACAGCCTAACACGGGTCCTCACTCCCAGCGAGGAGCAGCAGGACTCAGAGAAACAGGGACAAGGTGCCTGTCAGAACCCTCCTGTCAGAAATGGGAGCTGCTGCAAGACTCCCAAGGATGGTCTGAATCCAGGTACCACCACCCTGGCAGACTGGCATCACCATGCTGGGAAGCAGCACACTGGATCCACACAGGCATCCTACAACCCCTCAGCACTGTGCAGAGCCCTCCATTCCCACTGCCCTGGGGTCTTCCCAGTGCTCTGCATGAACATGGCAATACCCCAATCCTCCCACAGCATCACGGCCCACAGCTCCTGGGGGGCACAGCCCATCTGTCCCCCAGGACAGCATCCCTGGGTGTGACTCTCCTTCTCCTGCACAGGCCCTGGACACTGAGCCTTTCGTGCGCTTAGCTGCAAAACAAAACAAAACAAAACGGGATTTCTTCACTTCCACACCCAACACCCATGTCTGGCACTTTTCCCTGTGTTTATTTTTGTTCACATCCTGGTGCTGTTTTATGGCAGAACCCCCCGGCCCGTCCCAACCTGCAGTCAGTGGAGTCTGCCAGGCAGGCAGGCAGACATCAGAGCCACGGGGGCTCAGGTGGGAGCAGGCAAGCTCTCCCAGCAAAATCAAATGTAAATATTCACCACTCCAACATCGAGGAAGGATGCATCCAAACAGCAATGGCTTAAGTGCCTGGAAAACTTCAGGGATGTGATAATGAAATGGAAAATTACTGCTCTGTCTGGCATTTCCCCGGGCAGCCGACTGCACAGGGGAACAATGTGAGGAAGCAGCAGTGAAAATCCCCATGTCCCAACCAGGGACAGGGATTCGGGCACGGTGCTGGCCCACAGAGGGATGGCAGACCTGTGGAGAGCCATGTCCCACCCTTTGCATGCCCCAGCCCTGGCAATGTTCATTCCAGGGTGGCTAAAGCCTTGAGCAACCTGCTCTGGTGGGAGGTGTCCCTGCCCAGGGCAGGGGTTGGGGCTGGATGATCTCTAAGCTCCACTCCAACCCCTTAACACACTATGATGTCAGACATGTGGAGTGCAGCTGTCCTGCTGTGCTAAGCTGCCTGACCTCCAAGCCCCAATCCCTGAACTCTATTCCCAGTTTCTTCCAGGCAACGAGGACTTTGAATATCACTTTTCCCCCTGCCTGCACACTGTCCCACTGCCATTGCTCCAGGCAGGTCACACAAATGCCTCCAGCCTTACACCTGTGAAAGTGCCTCTGAATGCAGGTGGAAACACCATGTTTTGCTCACAGCTCCCCAATTCCTCCCTAGTCCCTCACTGGGGAGGGTAGGCAAGCCCATAGGAGTGTAGTATGCTGATAATTCTAACTTCTCCGAGTCCTGTCCATTCCTCTCCTCTCCATACTCTGGCACGACCCACAGGAAAGCTGCAGATGACTTTACCCTTGTTACAACAATATTTCATCGACTGGAGCCTGGAATCACATTTCATTAGGACAGAATGCCCTGCCCGAGACAGCTAATCGATTTAGAGGACACTAATCCACAAGAAATTTGCTCCTGACCGAGGCAATGCCCATTAGCAGAGCAGAAGGCCAGGCGGGGGTCTGGCCTGGGGGGGTCCCTGTGCAGGGGGGCTCTGGCACAGCCCCCACCAGACACTGCTGGGCAGGAACAGATTGCCTCAGGCACCAGCCCCACATTTGGATTAGATTGTTATTAAATCTAATTAGTTAATAGGCAGGTTGCAGGGAGCCAGCTTGATCTCTCAAGGGGCAGGTGCCAAACCACTGGGGTCCCCAGGGGATGATGGGTCCTGGGACCCCTCCCCATGGCCCAGAGGGTGAGGAAACTCATGCCCTGTCCCTGCAGGCAGGACAGGAGTCCTCCCTGGCACATCCCAGCCAGCCCACAGCGTGGGGCACTGCCCCCTGCACGAGGGTTCCTGTCCCAGGGGCTGCATCCCAGGGCAGGGAAGTGGGGTCAGCTCCCAGCCCCTCCAGAAGTGGTTCTGCACAACCTGCTTCCTTCTCCTCTCAAGGAGGTTGCGGAAATCCTTTTGTCTCTGGTGCTCCTCAGCTGTAAGAACAGGAAAAATCCCACTGCGCTCGCAGGAACATCACCCGCAAGTGAGTCAATTTTTCCTGCTTTGGCAGGAAAAGAAAAATATAAATTAAAACCTCCAGTGGAGTCCGGGGAAGCACACAGGGTGAGAACAGGGATGCACGGCCCAGAGCACATCACTGAGCCATGGAATCGTTTAGGTGGGAAAAGCCCTCTAAGGTCCTCGAGTCCAACTGTTCCCCGAGCACTGCCAAGGTCACCACTAACCACGTCCCCAGCACCACATTCACACACCTGTAAAATCCCCCAAGGGATGCTCACTGCCCTGGGGAGCCTGTTCCAGAGCCTGACCACCCTTTCCAGGCAGGAATCACTGCCTTTAACCTGGGCTATATCCCAGAATTCACGGGATTCCCACCCAACGCTCTGCTCTGCAATGGCTGGGTTTTTTGTAGAACATTGCTAAGCAACCAGTGCTCGGCAAGGACATCGCTCTGGACAGACGCTGTTTCAGCTAGAAAAAAGAATTTAAAAAAAAAACACCAAAGGGAGACTGTACCAGGCAGTGTCATGAAAAAGGCACACGCCAGCTCATTTTACAGGTCACTCGGCCCATGCAGAGAACCCTTCACACTCCCCTCATTGTGGATTGTGGAATCACAGAATGGAACAGGTTGGAAAGGACCTTAAAGCTCCTCTCATCCTGCCACGTGCAGGGACACTCTCCACTAGGGCCAGGTTGCTCCGAGCCCTGCCTGAGGGTGAGTTCTGGGTGAGGAAGCAGCACTCAGAGCCCGAGCTGGCACGGGCTGCGCCCACCACTCCGCGTCGGGAGCCAGATGGTCCAGGGGCTGCTGTGCTTCCCACCAACTGCGGCTCGAAACCGGCTTGGCACCACCACACACACAGCCCCTTCCCCCTCGCTGCTCCGGTCCCTGCGCCGCAGAGCATCCTGCGGCCACTGCCCCTCCCCAGCATCACACCCTGCATCCCACACAGCCCACGTCCCCTAGCTCCTATCAGCAGGCAGAAGTGGAGGTGGACAAGCACAATTCCTGGTTCCTCCAAGCCACGCAGGGAAACATCCTTGTTATTAAGAGCTGGGGTGATGCCCTAAAGATCCTGCCCTGTCAGGAGCCCACAGGCCCAGGGCCACCAGTCGCTTGCACGGAGCAGGTGGAAGCACCTTTGGAGCAGGAAATGTGCCAGGAAAACAGGGAAAACAGCCTCGTCTCTCTGCCGGCCGCGGTGACAGCCGCTCTCGTGCCCGGGGGAGGAGGAGGGATGATTCACGCTGAAGCGAACAAGCTGTGCAGGTTTGGGTACCAGCTCCCCCTCGCCTTGCCTCCCTCCCACCCACCGCGGTCACGCTACAGCTACTCATCACAGCCGAACCTGGCTCCTTCGGGACTGCTCCGGGGGATGGATAAACACAGCCCAAACCCAGGGACAGATCCTCAGCACAGCCCGTCCTCCTGCTGTCCCACCGCTGGATGCTGTGGAAGGGGCTCAAAACGCCCCAAAACAGACCCACAGCACAGGCACAGTTCACTTGGCCATGCTGCCACCACCACTGCCCCTCGAACAGGGTGGGGGGACTGAAGCCCCTCTGCTCAGGTGGGGAGATGACAATCCTCGAGCATCCCTGCCTTGTTGAGCACAGGGATGCTGCCCTGGCCATGGCATCGCCCCTGGGGCTTCAGGGAGAAACACACAATGGTTTTAGGGTGTCTGTGAGGACAGGATGCAAGCAAAGGGATCAGGGGGCTGGCAGCACCACAAGGGCAGACCCCACTAACACCATCCCATCTGCAGGCTCCTGTCCACTGGGATTAGCCAAGGAAGTACCATGTGTGCCAACCTGCAGGAAGCACAGGGACAGGCAGCAGAGCTTCCCACCCTCCCTGCAGCAACCATGGGAACGGCATTTCCTCGCACGGATTCCCAACGTCACTAGGAGCTGATACACTCACGGCAAAGAAAAGAAAGCAAATCTAACGAGCACACTGCCCCTAGCCCTGGCCAGGGCACACAGCTGATGCCACATGTGCTGCATACACCTCTTGGTCTGGCAGCATTGCAGGAACAAATGGACCAGCACATCTGCAGCCTTGGGAAAACAGTCTCCTGACCCAAATCAGGTAGATGTGCTCGGTTCTGGAAGGATGAGCAGGATGCAGCAGGTACCCAGCTCCTGGTGCTTGAGGAACACCTGGACATCCCCCTCCCCAGGTCCATCCACCTGCTCAGATTCACCCCCTGGGCACAGGTGGGCACTCTCTGGTTACAACAGCTCAGGCAGCAGGGCATACCCAGGTCCTGCCTCTCAGAGCTGCAGTTTATGCCAGTGCACCCCCTGCCAGCCCACAAGGCTGGGTTTAACCTGGATGCCATGGCCAGGCAGCAGCACACACAGCTCATGTGGCTTCCCCAGGCTCCATCCCCACCGCAGCATATCGGGACATGTGCCCCGAGGAGATCTGTGGCACGCTCCCCATTACACAGCTCTCCCAGCCCTGTTAACAAGCCTTCTGTCAGCATAATTTGAAAGATGTTATCACCAACTCAGACTCTCCTGCACGCCCAAAACCTTCTGCTCACCAGCTTCCCTCTCTGGCACCGTGGAGAGGCCAGACCTGGCTCCAGCCCAGCCCAGCACCTGCAGGACAAAAAGAACCCACCCCACTTGGCTCCTACCACCAGCCCCCAAGCACACCAGCACTGGGGTCCATGGCTGTGTGTGGGGACCCCCTGAGATATGGGAGAGTGGTCCCTGGGGAATCTCCTGCATGGATCACAACCACAGCAGTGCACACAGGTGAATCACTGCAGCGTTCACACAGGGCAAACTTCCCTCTGACACTCAGGCAGAGCCAGGTGGGATAATTGTGCTGGCTCTGGTGCTATGATCCCTCCAGGGCTCACAGTGCAGGCCCACCATCACAAACAAAGAGCACCTCCCAAACAGGAATACGTTTCTGTTACAAATTTCCACTGAGGAGGAAGAGAAGGAGCTTGCAACCCGTGCTGAAAATGAAGTTGAGTATTATCACCTGTACTACACTTCATTTGAATAAAATCCCAGACAAGCTATTAAAGATGTGGCTGCACAAGCCACACAGGTCATGCAAAGGAGGAGATGTCCTCGGTGCCTTTGGCCCTGCTGGCACAGGACTGGCTGGGCTGTAACCACGTCCCTCCTCGGCCCAAAGTATTCCCTACATCAACCATTTCCTACAGAAAGAGAGGAAAAATGCCCCCGACCCGAGGGAGCCACATTACATCTTCACCGGGTGAAGAAAGCAGGAAAAATCAGAAACAACTCAGTCTTACCAACCAAACCCCAAACCCATGTGCTTCCCCCAGCTGGGCACTGTGGTTTGCTTGCCTGGCCAAGGCAGAGGGAGAGCCCGGGGGGCCTGGCAGTGCCCCACCACTGCTGCTCAGCTTGACACCAGCAGGGACCACAAACCCTCCTGAGCACAGCGAGAGCTCCCTGGGCAGAGCCAGCTCCCACCGACCAGGAGACTCTTCTCACACGGCTGCAGTGCTGCCAGATCTGAGAAA
>NW_008657943.1:0-2340 GCF_000695815.1 Acanthisitta chloris | reverse complement strand
AGGTGACTCACTTTGGCAGCCCCACACCCAGCACTGCTCGTGGGCAGCAGCACAATGCCATTTCTCACAGCACAACGAGTGCCAGCGGTCACAGCAACTCACAGGGGGGCTACTTCTGGTTCTGCACCCTCCGGGAAGCACAGCTCCTTTTCCTCTAAATCCGAGACTCCAAAGTCCAGCTCTCCTGGCCAGGAGCACAGCTCTGAACACTCATGTTTGCACCTGCACAAATGGGCCAATTCGGGAAAGATCAGACCTAAAGCTCAAAATCTCAATCCCTCCACTCCTCTGTGCAGGGGCAGTGGGAAGGTTTGGGCTAAGAGTGTATTCTTCAGGGACCAGAAGGGCAAAACTAATAAAATAACCCAAGAGGGGCTCTGGATTCCTCTTCCCCAGTGCCAGCAGGCACAAGGAATCGTCACCCCAGATGGCACCAGGTTACAAAGCAGCCCAAGAGATGAGGCTTGTCCTCCAACATATCCAAGGGCCTTCCCTCTGCAGAGGCACGCAAGGGCATTTTGAGTGCACCCTGTTGTCTACCTGCCCTCTGCCCACCCGAGTCAGCACTCCCCCAGACCCACTCCCCAGGAGAGCCAACTGTGCTGAGCCAGGGCCTGTGCAGAGCAGGAAGGGAAAGGCAACAACAGTGGCAAAGTGGGCAACTGCACATATCAGCCAGAGTCTGAAATGCTTTCATATCACCTGCCTAAGCCTTGTTTGTACAAAATTAACCAAACACTGGGCAAAAGTTTCACTTTCGCTTCCAGGTTGTTGCAGAGTCAGTGCCAGCTCCACCTGGGAATGGCTGGGCATGGGCACAGCTCCAAGTATGGCAATGCCACCCCAGCCACTGGCACAGACATTTCATAAAGAGTTGGTTTCACCAAGAGGCTGCTGAGACGTGGACCAGAACCAGTGTGTTCCAGAGCCTGGAACACTGATAGCACTGCCAGGAACCACCACTTCACGTTCCAAGCTGCACAGCAGCCATGGAGCAGGATGTGTCCCAGGAAAAACCCCAGACCTACAGCAAAAGCTCTGCTGGCATCACAGGCCACTGCAGCCACTCTGGCGCGATGCAGGCACACACAGGTCATCCCAAGGGGCAACTCATTAACATCACACCCTGCAGGCACAGACAGCAGGAGGACCACACTCCTCTGACAGCCACACACACCAGCTGGAAATCTCAGCCAGGAGCAGGGGCAAACCCCAGTCACTCAGTGCAGCTGGCACGGGACACACTGTGGGAAGGCAGAGCTGGCATGGGACCTGTGGGATGGTGCCACAGCATCTGCCCTGAGAAGACAGCAGAGCCAGAGGAGCTCCAGCCACTGCAGCATCCAGGTCCACCCCCAGCATCACTTATTTCCCACATTTCCCTTCTGTCCTGCCTCTTCTCACCACCAGCTGCAGCTCTTCACTGACCTGGCCAAAAACCAGCTAAAGAAGTGATCCAAACCCCAAACCAGCCTGGCTGTGCCTTTCAGGGCATGGCACCTCCGCCCTTCCCATGGGAACCTGGGGCACAGCACAGCCCCGCCAGGGTCTAGCCCTCGTGCCTCTCGTGGGGAGGGGGTTCACCAACCCCCCAGCCCCATCCCAGCCCCACCACACAAATTGCAGCCTGCGCCGTGGGAGCGCAGCAGCCGCCGGGGCGTGGACGGGTTCGGTGGCTTCAAATTAGTGCCTGGGAGTTGGAAGAAGCAAAACAAATCAGCAGAAACGTGGCAGGGCACCAGGCTGCCCCCGGTGCCCGAAGGATGCCAGCCCCAGAGCCACAGTGCCCAGCACCACAGGGAGACTGGGGGCACAGGGACGAGGAGGAGGGTGCCCGGCTCAGCCCTGCCGCAGCACGGGGGAGGCGATGGCTGGCAGCCGCCTGCACCCACACATTCCATCCTTACATGTGTTGCTTGTTTTCCAAGGCAAGCTGAAAGCATCTCTGCATCACCATCTGGGCATCACATCCCCCTCCATGGGAGCAGAGGGGCTGGAGGTGATGATGGCACTGGGATGAGCCACTGGCCAGGATGCTGCTCCCTGCCTGCCCCTTTCACAGGCACAGGACAAAATCCTTCAGCATCCTCTGGTCACCACAGCTCCTGTGCTGGAGAACGAGTTTCACAGCATCCAGGCTTCGAGTTCATTATTTATGTCACACTTGAAGTCTTTGCATCTGCAAAACTTTCTGAATAATTTATAGATGGTGTATCGGGGAGGAAGGAGGACACGTTTTCCTGAAAACCAGGTCACTCCAAGCACCAGCCAAGCAGCTAAGGGAAACAATGGAAACAGGCACAGAAACTCACTGGGGGGAAATCCAACAGCATTTATGTA
>NW_008657942.1:0-482 GCF_000695815.1 Acanthisitta chloris | reverse complement strand
AAGGCCTTCCTTGTTTGTTGGTATAATGTCAAGCAACACACCGTTTCTTGTGGAAACCTCCAAAACCTGTGTCAAAAAATTATCGTCAGTGCTTTCCACAAACCTCCTGGACTGTATGTGTGCTGCATGGCTTTTCCAGCAGATGTCAGGGTAGTTGAAGTCCCCCACAAGAATCAGGGAATGTGACTACTTCTAGCTGCCTGTAGAATGCCTCCTCTTCTTGATCTGGTGGTCTGTAGTATACACCCACAACAAAACACACATACTATTCCACCTAATCCATCAACTATCAACTCGCTCATCACCCTCACCAAGGCAGAGCTCAATACATCTTAAGTGCTGTGCCACATAAAGGGCACCTCACCACCTTCCTGGTCTGTCTCTTCTAAACAGTGTATAGCCCTTCATGACAACACTCCAGTCAAGCAATTTATCCCACCACAACTCTGTAATCACAGTGAGATCAAGGGCCTGTGACTGCA
>NW_008657941.1:0-26749 GCF_000695815.1 Acanthisitta chloris | reverse complement strand
CGCGGCAGAACAGACTTCACAATGTCGTATTAGCATGGGCTTAGCCTGGAAAAATGGAAAATAAGAGGGAAAACTGTAAGCGTTATCCAAAATGCCAGTTTGAAAGTCCCAAACGAGCCATCCAACACAAACAGTAGCTGAATGGAACAGTTTTCTTTGCAGGGAGTTTCCACTGGAATAAATAGCAAGTTCTGTTAGAAAAAAAAATCTGCAGCTAGTTGTAATCCTTACAGTGCTTGCCAGGGGCTGGAAGGTGCCCACAGCTGGAGAGATCCTTGTGGCCCAGCCTGATGGTTTCTCGCAGCATTTGCTGCTGATTCCTTAGAGCCACTTGCAGTGTTTACCAGTGGGCCCTACCCAAGACGGAGGCAGCTGGTTTTCCCTTTACCTTCGCACCTTCTTCTACTTTTAGAACATTCCTTAACTTTTTTTTTCTAAGCAGACCTCTCTTTGCTGGTGCTTTTATGTAACCCAGACAGAGTGTTGCTGTCATGGGCCAACCCCACATTACCTGCAGAGATGGAAAATGACAGCTTTAACCCTCTGTCCTTTGCCTCTTGTCACAGCCAGTTGCTTGCTTGCACAGCCAGAGCAGCAGGGCCATAGACATCTGCCTCTGCAGGAGCGTGGAGCTCTAGGGGGATTGTATTCCCTGGAATGCACAGAGCATGATCAGGCACTACACCTCAGCCTTCCGGTGGTGACTTCGAGGACCTGATCAGTTTGTCCAGCATGACTTTAAGCAAATTAAGCCACTGGAACTTGATGGGATATGTACAAATGGCAGCGTTCCTGGTCATTGCACAACTGCCAACACCTCACAGGGGACTGGTACGACTCATGTCCAGCTACAGGGACGTTCCTGGGTACGTTTCCTGGGCCCCTGGGCTGGTGCTCTGCGGTGCACAGTGAAAGAGAAGTAAAGCTTTTAGTCTGTGAGCCAGGGAGAAGGTGGTCAGGAGGCCGTTTTGGTATGCACAGACGTTTTGAACCTGTCCCCCGACGCTGCAGCTGAGTTTTCCCCAAGATCCCGGTGCCTGCGGAGGGAGGAGCTCGGTTGTAGACCATTTATTTGACGCCCTCTAGCGAGGGTTCAGAAATTAACGTGAATTCCTCTTACGAGAAAAATAGAATATTTTCGTTTGGAAAGATCTAAATTTTCTGGGGGTCAGGGGAATCCCTCTCAGACACGCCACCACCATTGGTTGGTGGGGTTGGCTGTGCGTGACAGAGCAGTGGCACGGAGGCACAGCCTGATTTTGGATAGGCATCTCTGACCATGAAGACACAGGGATGGTCTCTGCCTCCCCTGCAGACTCTGGGTGCTCAGCAAAGGTCTTTGCATCAACGGCCCTGGACACAGTTCCTTGTTTTTGACCTGTCTTTAAGTGCTGCTGCACGTGAGGTTTTGTCTGAACCCACATGCAGATCTCTTGACGTGGCTCTGGTCTAGGTGAGCTTGGCGTTTGCAGAAGGAATAATTTATGCTTCTTGGTGCTCCACGTTTGTTCATTAGAATTCAGCTGGGCTGGCCCCAGACATGGGCAGTATGTGGCCTTGTCTTTGCAGAGGAGCTAGCTCCAGGGGCTGGAACACTTGTAGGTTGAAACCAGGGGATGCAACTAGATTATCTGTGTAGTCAGACTGGTTTTACTTCATAGGTGTGGGAGATGATGAAGAATGTATCATGGATATGGTTTCTCTTAATTAGCCTGAGATGTAGCGGATGCTTGTTCCTCATGACAAGCCATGAGGGATCTCAGATCCTCTCCTCCTTGTAATGCATAAGATTCTCATTTGCAGCTCTGATGGAGAAATCCTTCTTGTGCATCCTTTCCTAGTCCCTTGTGGACAGCACTGCATTAGCACACCACACTCCACTTTCCTTCCTGCCACAGGTTCACCACCCCTCTGTTGCACCAGCGCCCTCACAAACTCCCCAGACTCCTGTGTTTGTGCCGTTCACCTGTATCCACCCGTGCCAGTGCCACTGTCATGGCAAGAGCTCCTAGCAGGTCTGAAAACACATCTCTGAGAACACCTGCAGCAGCACTCGGCCACTCAGGCTGTTGCTGACCTGTGTCTGAATCACCCGTGTGTGGTCACACCTGTGTCACACTGCACCTGTCCCAGCAGACACCCCCAGCAGCCTGCAGAGCATTGGCAGCATGTGGCCTGGTCTGCGCAGGGCACAGCAGTGCCTGGCTGGAGCTGGCACTGAAGTGTGGTGCACACCTGTTCTGCGTGGCTGGTTTCTCAGCTGAGACAGGAAATCTACCTTGCCAGCTCCCCACCTCTCTGTGTGCTGCTGGTGAGGGACTGGCACCTCCTCAGAGTGTTCTCTGACTGGGCTGTGGCCAGGATGAGTGCTGACACCTCATGGAGCAAACAGCAAGTCTGCTCAACAGCATCTTCTCCATTTCAGCCAGAGGTTGGGAGTGTGGTAGCCACTGTGGTTTAAATCAAAACTAAAATACAATAAAACCCACTTCTCTTCATCTTCCACTTCACATTTCCTCCTGAGGGATCTCAAAGCTGTGGGAAGGACTGGCCCAGGGATGGGTGCCCCGTGCCCCTGTGCTGGGGGTTAGCCTCTCTCTGCTTGTCTGCACAGTGCTCCCTCCTCATGTTCCCTCAGAGCAACTGGCAGGACAGATAAGGACATGGAAGTTTGCAAAACCAGGCACCCATAGTTAGCCCCTCTGAAAACAGGTAGGGTGGAGTCCAGCTCGTGGCATGAGGGACCGAAGCAAAACAGGATGTTTTTGTGATTTAAAACTTAGTTTTCATAATTCCCATTGAAGGGCTTGTTTTGGTTTGGTTTTGGAGTTGTCTGCCCCATTTATTGGGAAATTTATGACCACTATGCTTTGTGCACGCGTGTGTGCATCTGCAGATGTGTATGTGCACGTCCTGGCGTAAAGATTGCACTCGAAGAGGCTACTGCTCACCCTCAGGAAAATTTTCCACCTGAAAATGAGAATAATCAGTAGGGGCTAACAGCTAAGTAATGGCAAATATAAATTCCATCTATGTAGCTCTTCTGTAAATCTTGCTGCATAATTGTTTTCTACTCTGAACACCTCAAAATTAGAAAGATTCTATCAAATTATAAAGTATTTACGAAAGACCTACAAAAACACTCATGACAGGAGGTATGAGTTTGTTTATGCATAAACATGTGTTATGCCAAGTGATGGGAAATTAAGCATAAGGGGCAGATTAGGAAGCCTTTGGGGTTGTCTGTACCCCACAGTGTGTCCTGTATTTGTCCTATTTTCAGCTAATACAATTTTCACGCTAGTTCCTGTACAGGTTAAGGCAAAAGTGAGCAATGAAGGCAGGGAACAATACCAGAACCAGAATATGTGTCTTTAAATGAATTACAGAATCATAGAATTTTAGGGTTTGGAATGGACTGTAGAGGTCATCCAGCCCCAACCCCTGCCCTGGGCAGGGACACCTCCCACCAGAGCAGGTTGCTCAAGGCTCATCCAACCTGGCTGTGAACACTGCCAGGGTTGGGGCAGCCACAGCCTCCCTGGGCAACCTGGGCCAGTGTCTCAGCACCCTCACAGGGAATTCCATTCAAATGGAATGTTTCTTGGAGTTTTCCAGCTCCTGCCTCTTCAGGCTGCACTCGAAATGGAGTCATAGAGAGCCACATCTCTGAGAAGCCCCACAGCCACTGCCAGGAGCAAGTGAACCTCTGTGCCCTCACACCTCCATGCCCCCATGTCCCTGTGCCCCTGTGCTGCCCCTCTGTCACACACAGCCACCCCCTGCCAGCCTGTGCCCCTGCATGGGGTATGAGGGGTCACTTTGCTGCCTTAGCCCTTGTCTGGGTCCCTGGGGAGGACGTACCTGCTCTCAACACCCCCATCCTCTGCACAGCATGGGCATTTTGTTGCTGGCTTCAGGGAACAAGATTTCTGCCTTGGTTGTTTTTTCCCCTTGGCTCGTCCCTGAGGTTCTGCAGTGGCTGGGAGCCATTGCTCCTATGGAATAATTAAACAGCCTTGTGTAAGGAACTTTATGTGAACAGGTTGATTCCACTTGTCTTTTTCCACCTCTCATGCCATCAAAGAACAGGGACACGTTCTTCAAGGCCACACATCTTGATTTGCACTGCTTCATAGCAGGAGCCTTTTAGTATAAGAATGTGCACATTTCTTTGTTAGCCTCACTTGGAAACTCTCCCTTGGCTTCCAGGTCATTTGGTGTCTGAGCTCCTCATTCTCCATTATCAGCTTCTGTCCTGCCCTTTCTCAGCCCACTGGCAGCTCTTCAGGCTGTTTTCAGACCTCTCCTTTGCACCTTCTCTTTCACATGGGCTCAGCTCAATAATGCTGCTCCCTCCTGCCTTCCCTTCCCTGACCTTTGCTCAGCTGCCGAGTGGTGTCTCTCTCTTGGCCTCTGTCAGCTGCTCAATCCATAATGTCTTCCTGCAATTCCAAAAACTGGCAAAAAAGTGCAATTGTTTAAGCCAAAATCTACTTTTATTTGCCCAGCTCATGTAACTTTAGACTTGCAGCTCTGCTGAAGTTCATGTTGTTTGGATCCTCATTCAAGATTGGGGTGTCTATTTTTCGTTTCAACCAACTGCAGAATTCTATGGACTTAAATCCTGCAATTCAGCACAAAGCTATCCTGGGCTTTAAGGAGGAGCTTGACAGTGAATGCTGTGATGAGTGTGCCCGTGCTGATGCTGACCAGCAGATGAGCAAGCAGCAGAAAGAGGAAAATGCCTTTCATGGTGTGTGTCTTGTAGAGATGCTGGTGATTAACTCCTTTTTCAGCCAGCCTGCTCTGAGAATGCCATGTAACAGCCCCGAGTCTGTATAATGCTAGCAGGATGCTTATAAGGCATAAAGGGATTAATGTTCAGCTCTAATAAAGTCCAGACGCACTGAGCTGCCTCTTTTCAGAGTCCTTTCCATGGCCAAGCTGCAAATAAAATGATTTAGTCATTGCAAATAGATGAGAAGCACCAGCACTCAGCACTTCAGCTCTGGTGCTCCGGAGGCTGCTGGCTGTGTCCTGGCGGAGGGGCCGTGGGACATGCCTGGGGAGCACAGTTCATGCACATGTTTGCAGCAGGGCTGGGGGAAGCTGCTTGGGAACAGCCTCCTTCAGTCCCGGGGCGAGAGCCGAGGCAGGTCCCAAGCCTGGTCAGCCTCCCAGGGCTGTGGGCCACTGGCACCTCAGTGGCTTGTCCTGGGTGTGTGTCCAGGAGAGCTGAGGGTCCCTGCACAGTGTCAGGTGGGGCTGTGCTGACTGCTCGGGGGACCTGCAGAGCTTCTGCCTCAGAAATTGCTCGTGGTTTTCACCTTCTCTTCCTTGTACAGCTTCTATTTCCCGGTGTCACACAGAGTTTGGGCACTCTGCGTCTCAGGCACTGGGTGCTCACTCAGGCTCTCGCAGGGACTGGACCACCAGGCTCACCCTCAGAGGCCCCAGCGGGAGTGGCCGAGGTAGTTCTGCAGCTGAGCAGACACAGCCATCCATGAGTTTTTAACTTCTAGTATGGCCAGAGGAAGGTTTTGAACCAAGAGAGGGGAGGAGAAGGAGGTTATTTTAAAGACACGAACGAATGTGTTACATTTTTCTGTTCCTCGGGTTTGGCTGCTCTGCAAGTTTTTCGTTCTGCCAAAGCTCAATTCAGTGAACTCTTAATTTGCATTTTGAAAGAAAGAGCATGATTCTCAATCTACTTTGGCCTCAGCGATCAATTTTATATTGTGAAACCAGCAAGTTCCCTTCCGATGTTACACATAAAACTTCACAACAGAAACTTCCACCCCAAAGTACCAGCCTAAGTGAAATGGTTTGAAGGGCTTTATAAAAATTGCCCCTGCTGATTTCCCACGTGTTATCTATCCATAGTTACCTCATACTTGCTGATGCCATGATACCACAGCTCGAGGCCAGACACCACACGTGTGTAGAGGTGTTGAGGTTTTCTTTAGAGCTGTGAATTCCCTGTGAGATGTCCCTGAGGTAGTTTTCAGCATTGGTTCAAAGGAAGGAGAGGGATAGGGAATGCATCCTGCTATAAAATGATATCAAACCATGCAGGGGGAATCTGTCCTGGTGGTTCTTCGCCAGGGGAAGAAGCACTTCAGGAAAATCCCAACAGGTGACAGCTGTTTGATCCGATCCATTGTCAACATGTATTTGAAATGTACTCAGCCCTGGACATCAGAATTACAACAAAACTACCTGGACCTCCAACAGAAGGTGAAGAAATTATACAAAACATGGTTTTACTTTCCCCACTACTTTTGACCTCCCTTGCTGGTACTTAAGGTGGGAGCTAGCAGCTGTTTGTGTCTTGTCAGGCCAAGTGCACAAAGTGCATAAGTATTTTTGAAGCAATTCATTGATCTCTTCAGTTTCCATCAGTTAGTGATTTGCTGTGCTGGCAACAGAGAACAGATTTGCATTTGTGTTGCTCAAAGGTTTTCAAATTGATGTTGATGCAAAAAAGACTTTGTCCCAGTGCACCCTTCAGGTGTTCAGAGCCTCATCCTGCTGCAGGTGGTGGCCAAGAATCTTCCTTACCAGAAGGAAGCATTTTTCTTGCAGTGCTTTCTGTTGTCATCCCAGAGTCCATGGACACCTCCCACCTGCTGACCCCTGAGGTTTGCAGAGAAGAGACCACCCTTGGGTGTTCTCAGCAGCTGCTGCCCATAATTTTCACAGATCCTGTCCACCAACACTGTATCAGAGGGCTGAGGCTTGAAAACAGCAGGATCTTTTTATCCTTCTATTCATCAGTTTTCACCTCTCTGTCCAGTTCTGGGACCACAGTGAGGGAGTGCAGACCTGCCAGGTGGGCACCCTGTTTTTTGAAGGGGCACAGCTGATGGACCTGGGCTGTGGTCTTGTCTTCCTGCTTAAAGCTTTTGGGCCCCTTTTCAGGTGCCTGTCTTGCTCTCTGAGTAACAGCTGAGAGTTTCACTCTGGTTTGGGACCCCAGTGCCATGCCATGTGACTGAACCCTCATGCTGTTCTCCAGGCATGGGCATTGCTGGTGGAGGAGAAGGCCAGATCCTGCTTAAAAGGCCATGACAAGTTCCAAGTGTCCTGATCTGGGTTCCAATTCGGTGCCATTTGAGAACATCCCCATTACATCAGCTGGTCAGAAAGACCCACTTCAGTCAGAAAAGCTCTGGTGCTTGTGTGGCATTGGTCCCCTCCAAACTTTGCAGGACATCCTCCCTCATTGCCATCCCCTGTTGACATTGCTCCAAGATCCAAGGAGGGCACAGGTATCCATGGGAGAAGGGGAAAAACGTTACTTGGAACAGATTAGTGTGAGTCAAGCTAATCCCCAGCTACCTCCCTTTCCACCTCCAAGTGGAAAGCTCGCTCAGCCTTTGGCAGACAAGAGCTGTTTCTCCCAGTCCCCCTTACATGGGACATTTTAAAATAAACCAGCAGGGCTCCATTTCTTGAGAGGAAACTGAAATGTTTCAGAGTGTGTTCCTGTGAACCAATTTGCTGCCACCAGGCTCTGAATACTTGCAGAACTGTTTGCATTGGACTGGGGACATGTTTCAGCAGTAATGGAGAGGGAAGCAGTTAGTGAAACATAACAGGGAGATGAAGTTGTGTAAAACAGCTCAGATAAATATTTACAGCCAAGTTTCTTAGCTCTGAGTTCACATCAAGCCATGGTTCATATAGAGCATGTTTTTTGGAGCCTGGTCCATTTTTGAGCCTTCTCCCTGTCAGATTACACTGGCCTGCCTGCCTGGCAGTGAGCTGGGAGGAAGCTGGTTAGCAGTGCCTAGTCACAATGACCATCACAGATCTCTGCTATACATAGCATCTTCACAGAATCACAGGATGGGGAACTGGAAGGGACCACAGTGGGTCATCTGGTCCATCCTCCCTGCTCAAGCAGGGTCACCTCAAAGCACACTGCACAGGATTGCATTCAGACAGCTCTGGAATATCTCCAGTGAAGACGACTCTTCATTGTCTCTGGGCTATCTCTTCCAGCATGTGGTCACCTGCACACTAAAGTTCTTCCTCATGCTCAGATGGACCTTCCTGGGCATCAGTTTCTGCCTGTTGCCTCTTGTCCTATTGCTCAGCAGCACAAAGCAGAGCCTGGCTCCAGCTTCTGACACCCTCCCTTCACATCCTGACAGACCCTGATGAGGTCCCTCTCAGTTGTCTCTTCTCAAGACTGAACAGGACCAGCTCCCTCAGCCTGTCCTCATAAATGAGATGATCCAGTGTTCTTACCCCATCTGGGAACTGGGCAAAGACAGGGAAAGCAGCGCAGGAAACAAGCAGCAGCCCAGGCTTTTGTCTTGGTCCTAGAACTCACCTTTTGAGGGACACTTGGAGGAGAAGGGGAGACTTTTCTGTCTTATTCTGGGTGGTGAGATGGGCAGGGAAACGAGGCTGAGATGAAACATGTCTCTTCCAAGGAGCTGGTGGCATGATGTAGGAAGGAGTGTAGCTTTTCAGGTCAGTATTAGCCCAGCCCAGGCTGGCAGACTGGCACAGCATCCTGGGTGGGCTGGTGTAGCTGACCTGCCTCCCCACGGTGTCCTGTGATGAATTCCCCCTCTGGGGCAAGGGGGAACAGTTGCAAGACAGCAGCTGATGGAGCCCCTGCTAAAACTGCTCCAGCTGAGGGGTCGAATTCAAACTGTACCATCTCCTGAGTGGCAGATGAAGTCTAGGAGCAGGGGAGAAGGAGACAGCAGTGTTCAAGTGCACTTTTCCCTAAGCTCCACATTCCCCAAACAATATTTAAATGTAAATCCATATAAAATGGCCAGCCCAGTTGTTCTCAGGTCATGTAACCTAATGCCTGATTCTCTTTTATGCAGTGGACAGTTTCCCCTCCTGTCTCTCTCTCTGACGGAGTTTGCTCCCCAGACATGCAGCAGCAGCCTGGCACGGGCACACTGCGGGAGCACCCAGCACCCGCAGGCAGAGCAGGATGCAGCACTATCCCAGTTATCTCATTAAGAGATTTCTGTAGCAATGCCTCTGCTAATGTAAACTCATTGCTGGACAGAACAGCAGCAGTTGTTTTCACACGGATGGATCCAAGCCCAAGCTATCAGTTAATTGTTTCTGTACTCTTAAGTGGCTCCTTAAGTGTTTTTTGCCTGAGAGCTAAGCGACCATGTGCTACATTTATACAGCAACTTCTGCCCTGTGTCAGTAGGCCACTGCAAACTGCGCCCAGATGATGAACAGCCGTGATCATCTCTCTGCTCTGACACCAACACTGACACTGTGAGGAGAGTATTGGTAAGGAGAGAGTGTTTCATAAGATCCAGCCAAGAATAATGTTGATGTCACTGGCTCTGAACAATCTGTGGTGCTCCAAATAATCAAAGACATTGTGACCCATAGTTTACTCTCTCTGACTGTGGCTTTAGCAACATAAACTTCCTTAACAGATGAGAACGTCAGCATGGAATAGACTCAGGGGCCACACTTATGAAAATTGGGGTGCTTTTATAAAGCACCTTTTGCAGCCAGAAGGTGGACTGTTTGTCTAACAACGGGAGAATGGCACTGACAGCCAAACATTCACATGAAAGACTAACAGAACCTGGCAGCTAAGAGCACAAGGAGCAGCGAATTTCCCATGGACATGTGAGCTGCGTGCTGCAGCACCACAGGGATGTGCTGGAGTTGAGGAAGGCATAGGGTGGTTTTAAAGACATGTGTCAATGTTTCTGAGACAAATATATCCATTTATGTTTTGCTGAAAAATTGCACTACTAAACAATTTTGGTTTCATTTCTGAATGGGAACTAAACCAAGTAGTGGCATTCCAGTGCCATGGGCATTGCAAACTTTGACAAGCTACTGTCAGAAGGAAAATCCACCCTGTTCTAAGCAGGTGTAATTATTTTTCAGCTCCATCCCACCTTAACTGTCTGAAGAATAACATTCAAGTGCAGAGGTCAGTGGGGGAAAACCCGCTGCTGCTGTCCTGCTGAGCCGATAGCATAGGCCATAGATGGGTTTGGAATGAGGGGCATTAGGCACCCAACCTCCCCAGTGCCAAGAAATACACGGCTAAAATCGGCAGCTCAGAGATGAGTAATACACAAACATGGTTCAGAGTCCTGCAAGTGTTCAAGCGCTTCCAGAGTATGTTGGGTAAACGAGTATCTGTTTCCATGGCACCAAAACAGCCCCGAGATCACTCCGTGCCCGCGGTGGCTCTCCCATTCCATGCCTGGTGAACGTGAGCAGAGCTGATCTCCAGCAGAAGCACTCACTGGCTCCAACCTGAGGAGCACAGCAAGGTCCCCCTTCTTCCAAAGGCAGTGCCCATGGGCAGGGGCTGCCCAAGCCTGGCAGCCCAGCAAGCCTGGCTGAGAGCCACCAGCCACCCCTGGGAGCGTGGCCAGCTCTGCTCCAGTGCAGCCCTGGGGCCGCAGGACAAGGGGCTGCAGCATCCTGGGCAGCTCCAGGCCAGGCAGAGGTCTCTTGGGGCATCTGTGTAGTGAGATGGGTTTCTTTGCAAGAAGACCATAAAACTGCAGAGCTCAGGAACACTCAGGATTCAGAGCACATTTACACAGCACTGGAAGAACACTCAGGTGTTAGGAGACTGTTCTTGTCCTGCTGACTCTGAAGGAGAGGTCCCTCACATGGTCTGGCCATACACATTCACTTTGCTTAGAACGGGGCACACAGGTAGGTTCTCCCAGGCAGGAAAGGACACACGAGCAACTGCTTTACTTTGTATGCCTGCGGAAACCAAAGGCAGAACAATTTATTATTCCTCTATTAAATATGCAAATTAAGCATGTTAACTGTACAATTATGCCCATCAGTTGTGTCCCGTTCTCTCAGTAAAGGGATAGAGTGGCCACAATGTTTGCCTTACCTGCAGTAAGGGCATTCCATCATCTCAGTAATGTCCTGCCAAAGGTGCGTGACTGGCTAGGGTCGAATAGACTTTGGCTGAGGGCTCAGAAGGCAATTTTTCTGGTTTGCCTGGAGTCTGTGTCAGGCAGCTGGACTTCTGGCCAGCTGATCTCAGCATTTTGAGAGAGCAAGTATGGGGAATATCTTGTGTCCTGTAGTCATAACATTTCCCTGGAAACCCACAGTTCTGTCTTTGTGAGACTTCCAAGGGTAGCCCAGTTAGTGCTGGAACTGGTGCTTGGGAACAGGTCCTCAGACCCCTCAGGAGAAGTGCAGAGGGTGGGCAAGGACAAGGCCTCTTGGAAGGCATTGCTGCCACCATTCAGATACAGCCTGAAACCCTTTCCAGCCCCCAGGAGAAGAAATCCACTCCCTGAAATTTATTCTTGGTAACATGTCCTCCTACTCTACACTTCCAATATGTGTGTCATTCATGCCACTTTGTGCCACAGAGGAGAGTAGTTCTGGGGTGGCCAAAATGATTGCCTTACCTACAGTAAGTTGTAACATGCCATGGGATCCTTCAGCACTGAAGATAATACCAAAAGCAAGGGTTCATTTCAGTTCAGTTCGAGCTGCAGCTGCAGTGCCCCTGCACCCAGCTTTGTCAGCTCTCCCTGTGCTCCCGCTGTCTTCACCAGTGAGCTCTGCAGCTGCTGCCCCAGGCACGCAGAGCCATCCTTGCCTCCCGCCCTGAGAGAGTGCATGATGGATGCTTTGCTGCACAATGTTTGTAGGAACATTTTATCCCAGTAAGGCACCTCTGGAAGCCAGATGTTGTTTTAGTAGGGACTCTCTCTTTCTAAAACAAACATTTCTGAGCTGATGTTTTTTTTGTTCAGTTCTCCCTGTGAAACTTCTGAGGACAGATCTTTGCCTGCAATGTCCTGTCAGGGAATGAGGGAAAAACTGCCATCCGTCTGTGTCTGTCTACATATGTGCACATGCCCAGAGAACCCACTCAGGGAGCACTACTGGTGCTGCAAGGCTGAGTATTCGTGTGTTAGGAAATTACTCTAATTTCATGTCATTACTTTGAGTTTTGGCTGTGCAAATGTAAATGTGAGAGTCAGCAAGTGTTGTAATAGTCAGGAAGGGGAGGGAAGTGTCTGACAGCACAGATTGTGGCTTTCAGTGTGGAAGTTTCATGAATATTAGCCAGATCAAAAGAGAATTTGTAGAGTGCGATGAGCAGGTCCAAGGTATCCAGGCTGACTGGGATGTCTTTTTGTCTTGCAGAAGATGAAGCCCATAGTCCAAAGAAGACGATCTACCCCGTCTGCCATCACTAAAGCTCTTGGCAAGTCGAAGTCCCATTCCAGGTAGAGGAAATGCCTTTCTGACTCCTGTTTCCATCTGTCTGCCTGCAAGGACTGAAATCAAACTGGTTTGCAAATTCATTTAACAACATTGAAGGCAATTTGGTCCTATGGCAGGGGCAGGTGGGGGCAGATGTAGAGCGATGACGCACCAGACAGACATGGTGGGACACAGGACATGGGCTGGGGCATTGCCTGGACTGCAGAGTCCCTGAGGAGCATCCTGGCATCCCACCTCAGCGTGTCCCTGCCCACCCGCCCCCGTGGTACTCACTGCCAGAGCTCTCTCCAGCCCCTGCTCTGTCTGCTGGACCACCAGTGGGAGGCAGGGCTAGCCCTGAGGTTTGGCCCTGGCTCAGATGCCTGTTCGTGTGGGCAGGTGAGGGGGCTGGAGCTGCCTCTGGAGATGGAGGGAGCACTGGGAGGACTGCCCAGGCCCTGCCAGCCCTGCCCACCCGCCCCCGTGGTACTCACTGCCAGAGCTCTCTCCAGCCCCTGCTCTGTCTGCTGGACCACCAGTGGGAGGCAGGGCTAGCCCTGAGGTTTGGCCCTGGCTCAGATGCCTGTTCGTGTGGGCAGGTGAGGGGGCTGGAGCTGCCTCTGGAGATGGAGGGAGCACTGGGAGGACTGCCCAGGCCCTGCCAGCCCTACGTGACGTGGGATGGCATCGGCTTTGGGAAGCCAATGGGCCCAGCCGTGCACCAAGACAGCCAAGTCCCTGTCAGGGGACAGCAGCTTTCCCTTACTACCAGCTCGGACAGTGGAAACCTCCCTCCCTCGCCTGCAGCTCTGCCGAGTCTCCTGCAGGCGTGAGGCACCCGGGGTGTCAGCAGACAGAATCAGGGCCCCACCTGCCAGACACATACACCTGCTGAAACACCGAGTGCTGGCCCTGAGCTGAGCACCTCAGTCCTCCCTGACGTCACCCCCTCTCTCTCCTGCAGCACCGGGAAGCTGCCAGGGACAGTCTGGGGGATACCACACTCCCTTCTGCCTTGCTCAGATAGCAATCTTATCAATAGCATTTCCTGAGGGATTTGGTTAGTTTGTTGGGTTTTTCTAACTTGTAAGAAAGAGATAAGGCAGCTGAACTGACTGACACTTTGCTCCAGACCAGCCCTCCCAAAGAATATCAGTGTTGTGTCGCAGAATCAGTGGCTGATGCACAGTACCTCCTGCTCCTCTGAAACCAGTGTGTGGGGTCAGTCTGTGGGATCACTTATAATGGCCAGGACTGATTTTCATTTGGTTCTCTTTTCACCAAGTTATGTGGCTACTTTGTCATTCCCCCTCCCCCTCTAAATTGCACTAGGGGAAAAAAAAGTCAAGAAGAGAAACAAATTCTTGACTTTATTTGGCTGGAGAATATCCTTGTGAGGGTGGGAAGCTTTAAATGCTTCTCATGATGGACTGCTGTGGAGGGAACCGGTCCAATGCCATCTTTTTTTAGGCCATCAGAGTATCAGCAAGATTGTTTGCTATCCTGCTGTTGTGCTTACAGAGCTGTGTAACTCCTTGAGCTTTAGGAAATCCACCGCTGGGACTGTGAGATGCTGTGGCTCCCACTGCTCAGCTGATGCACATGGAGAGCTTCTAGTATCACATTTAAAGGTGATTTAGCTTCTCTCCTGTAGCCCCACAGATGCACAGGCCAAGGATTACCTGTTGGTGGCTGTGGAGTGGTGAGGAGGAAAGAGGGAATGTCTGTTTGCCAGAGTGCAGCTGTTCTGTGACTGGGGGATGATTTTAGGAAAGCAGCTCCTGTCTCACTTTAACCTCAGTCCTATACAATCAAATGAGCTGTTATGAGGCCAGTGGAAGCTGAGTTCAGACTAACTGTCAGAAACACTGCCCTTACAGCTCTTGTACGTTTTCATTTGTTTGTGCAGAGTCTGCCGCAGACAGAGCAGTGCTGCCGAGGGCTGGTGGGAAGGCAAGGATTTCTTCCACACCATCCTTGCCTGCAGGCAAGGGATACACTTTTCTCTGTATGTACAGACAGGAGCATTTGTGGGGTTTTTCTCTCTCCGTAAATCTAAGACCACATCTCAGAGGTTTGCTAATTGAGTCGCACACTGTCCCAACAAGGATCAGCACAGAGCTGCTCCCTGTTCCTGCAGCACATCCCACTCACCGAGCCCCAGCACTGGTTGTTGGAGCTGCTGTGCTGCGGAGCTGAGCCCCGGGCAGCACTGGGGAACAGGCAGGGAGGTCTCTTCCAGCTGTGGAGAGCACAGGGAGAGGGTTCAGGCCCCACAATGGCTCACTGACTGCAGTCAACATGCAAAACCCCTCGGGCATTTCTGAAATGGTCAGCACCTACATGAACCTCAGTGGAAATGTGATGCTGGACGGCAGCCAGGCGAGCCAGTATCAGCTCTCTGGAATTAGATGAGTACATGCAGTTCATTTTATTTGTGCTGCAGCCCTTGCACTGACAAACAGTTCAGTCTGGATGGAAAACATATGCAGAAAGGGCAGAGTCCCCCCAGCACTCTGAGCCCCTGAGCCCTGCCATGAGCCATGGGCTTCCCGTGTTTGAGTCATAGCTCACACACCTGTGCAGGAAACAAGTCTTTTACCTGAGTCAGAAATCACTGAAAAGTTACTATTTCAGCAGCTTAACCTCACCAGGTTTGGTGTGAGCACTTAGGCAGTTCTCTATGTGTCTGAGGCTGGTAAAATCTGTTGGGCAGATGCCAGTGCAGGTTGTAATGGAAAGCAACAGGGGCAGTGCTGGGAGGAGCACAGGGCTGTCAGGCTGCTCCAAAACAGTGTCCAGCCACGAATCCTTCCGACAAAAGCTTCTGACAGAGTCTTGTGATTTTTCTTCCTCCTCCAGGGAAACTACCCTTTCCTCCTCCCATTCAGACAATGGGCTGCCAAGTGGGGTGTCCAGCAGCCCAGGCTCCACCTTCATCCTGGATGAGCGAGTGCAGCTAACTGTGGGCCTGCAGACCCAGGAGAGACACCTGATCCTGTTCAGTGATGTGCTGATCATTGCCAAGTCCAAGTAAGAGGAATTCATACTCTCCCCTTCTCCCCAGTACACACTGCTGAGTCTGGGCATGGCACACAGTGGGATTCTTGGGGCTGTCCTGTGCAGGGTCAGGAGTTGGACTCCATGATCCTTGTGCATCCTTTCCACCTCAGGAGATTTCTCTGATTCTTTGACCCAGACCAGCCCTCCTGGAGAATGTATCAGAGGCTCTGATATATTTGTGGAGCAGTCAGCAGCCTTCAAAACATGCTTTACAAATGTGGGTCTAAAATGTGGCATCTCCCCCTTCCTGCTTCAGAAGTTCTTCTCGGTATTAATGTTTCACTCCATTTTCCTGAAAGAAAAAGTGGTCTAATTGGTTTTGCCCTTTCCCTTATGAGGTTGCTTTGAAAATATACCATGAGAGCAAGAGGCAGGCAGGCCAAAACTGATTCCTGGTCTGACTACTTCTACCACATAAAAATTAAGAGCTCTCACTTCATTGGCATGATGGGAAGGGGCATGGCCAGACTCTGGAGGTCTAGGTGTTAGGACCTGACCTTAGGAATGAATAATTTCAATTGCAGGTCCTCCTGCAGCCTGAAGCTGAAAAAGCAAGTACCTCTGAGTGAAGTGTGGACTGGCACCTGCCTCAGCGAAGTGACAGAGAAGAAGATGAGTCCCGAGAACTCGTTTGTCCTTGGCTGGCCTACCACCAACTACGCAGTCACCTTCAGGTATCCCACCAGGCACCAGACCTCCCTCTGCATCCCAGGAGCTTCCAGGTCTCCCATCTGACAATCTGAACAATGACTGAGGCTATAGGACCCTGAACTCTACCACAGCCCCTTCCCCCATGGAATAGAGGATTTCCACCCACGTTAGGCAGTGTGGTAAAAATTTAGCTGTTGGGAGACAGTCATCTTAGAAGAATATCTTCAGATTGGTCCCTCAGAGCCCTTGAGAGGACAAGTCCTTGCAAGTGTTGTTATAGGAAGAACTAACCCAGCTGCACAGCATCCTGGAGCATCACAACCAGCTTATGCCATCATATAAACTACAAGCATGCTGTTCCAGTAACTGCCAGCCACCATCTGTAGGAGATCAGCCCTAGTTTGAGAGTTCTTCATTACAAAGGATAGATTAGTTATGTCAATGAAAATAGCAGGTGGCCTTGTGCCAGGACTAAATCCTTCACCCACCCCCCGTGTGGCACAGGCAGCTCCTGGGCAAACCATCCTCCTGCCGCCTCTGTCAGGGTGTCCTGAGCCCACAGAGACAGACTTTCCAGTGAAAAGGTTCCTCAAGATGGGTCTGCACAAGCAGCATGGTCCAGAGCTTGCCCAGCCCTTGCTAACCCCAAAATTAGACATGCAGAGGAGCATGGAGCAGATTAGAGAGCAGCCCATGTGTCCAAATGCCATGCCAAATGTCCCAATGTTGAGCCTGAGCTAATAAGGCTCACCAAAAAGCAGGTGACCTTTTTACTATCTGGAGCTAAGTCCAGCTGAGCTGAATTGAATCTAGAGCTGGTATGTCACAGGTGACAGGTATATCTCAGGTGACTGCTGTCTCAGGGATCTTTGCTTCATCCTTCCTTCTGCAGAGCAGAGAGGTCAGCAGTCTCCCAGGGTCACTCTGTCCCCAGGGATTCTGCGGGCACAGCCAGGAAGGGTTGATCTGGCCTGACACTTGTCCTTCTGTGGAGCAGCTGCTTTGGTGGAAAAAGAAATGGGAAGCATGTCATGGCTTTCATCCCTGCTGTCTCATCATTTCCAAGGGCTGGGATGATGACCTGGCCTGGGTGATGCATTCCTGATGAGGGTTCATGCTCAGACCTGCAAGCTGCTGCTTATGTCTTAGCCCAAACTCAACAGCAGTTGCATTTTCTTCACCCTGAGACCTGCGTAACCTGAGCGGGCAGCAGAAGCTTCTAGGAACAGCAGACACTGGGAAGTAAATAATATGAGAAAGAAAATAGCAATTAAAGGTAACTGCAAAAATAATGAGGGCCCACAAGATGAGCTAACTTCAGCTTCACAGAAAGGTATCTGAACACTCTCATCTGAGCACTCACCAGACTGACAGGAAACCTAGTCAGTTTGTTGCTGGGCTTTTTTTCTTATCCTTTCTTTTGCTGTTTGTTAAAATAGAATAGAAGCAGGAAAGGACTGCACTTTTGTTCCAGAGCTTTGCAGGAAGGAACTTACAGCTATATATAACTGAAATGGGGTAGAGTTTCCAAAGGCTGTTCCCACTCAGCACTTGTTTAATGATCTGCCTCCTTTTTGTCTTTAGCTCAGCTGACATGAAGGAGCGATGGCTGTCCGCGTTGCTGTGGTAAGTGACCCTCCTTCAGCCTCCTCCTGGGGGCTCCTCCATGGCCCTCAGAGACATTTGCCAACCTAGGGGTCAAACTGAGCTCTGATTTTCAGCACATTAAGTGTCTAGCTACTGTTTGGAAAATCCACCTTTGAAATCTGAACATAGAAGTCTCTGGGTGAATGCAAAATTGGTGTTCACAGCTGGGAAAAGATGGAATCCTCCAGAAGATGGTATTGCTGGAGCATCTTTTGTCCCTTGGAGCTGGAGGGTGACTTTGCTGATCACTGTGGAAATGTCACAAGTGTTACTTTTCAGTTGTTTTTCAATTAGAATTAGAGTTGTTATTCAATTAGAATTAGGGTTTGTATTTAGTGGCATCTAGAGGCTGCAGGTTTTTCTCTTTTCTGTTACGTTCTAAGTGTTCTTCCCACTAAACACCCAGGCAAAAGTGTTCAGAGAGGAGAAGAAATCTCCTGATTTGTGGAGAACAATGGTGGTCCTTAGGGAACACTGAAGGTTTTGTGCAGGACACATCTATCTGCAGTGAAGCACTGCACGTGGGGGTTGATAGTCTTTGGGCTTTGGCCACAATGTGAACATTACAATCATATATGTCATAACTAATCTATACTACAGTGTGAAGGAGGATGTCCCTTGGACTTCTTGGGTCCAAATTTTAGGGTCCTTCTCAAGTTTGGTTGGGAAATTATATTCCTTCCCCTTTTCTTTGACTTTCAGGCACATCAGTGAGGCAAAACAGAATGAATATCCGAAGACTCTGACCCTTCAGATCTCTGTGCTGGATGCTGACAACTGCTCTTCTGTGAGTAAAGCTAAACATGCTCACCAGATCAAGACTGCACAGGGGTCTGTGGGGTCAGGGTGGGAAGGCAGGGCTGTGCTGCTACTCCTGTCTCAAATTCAAGTCCCACCTGGAAAGGTTTAGAGGGTGTGCACCTGGGTACTGCACCCTTCCCACTGGAAGTCCACACAGGGTGTTTTGGCTTGAGAAATCAGGAGGTAGCCAGACCCTTACCAAGAGCATGTAATTCTTGGCCTCTGGCTTATTTTCTCTTTTCCTTCTGCTTCACTGCAAGATTTGTGACAGTTTGTGGCTGAGTGCCCAGTCAATTCCTGTTTTCATTGTTGCAAGCTGAGGATCTTGATCACAAAGTCACTAGTGTGTTCTCCTGAACTAATTTACTGGAATGTGTCCCAGTCTAGCTTACATTTCTTGGCTTCATGACAAGCTTGGTGGGTACTCTTGCCTCCTGGGTACTCTTCTCTCAGAGAGAGACCCCAGACACTTGTGGTTGATGAGCATTGTGCCATGTACACCCTGCTGAGTGTCAGTGGCACCATGATCAGTCAACACTGACACAACCAAACACAGTGTCTGAGCACCACCCACCTCTAGGATTTCTGCTGGGTGAAGTCTTTGGTTGGTGTAATAAACCCATGACAGAAGAAGTAGAGGAGAACAGCTTTCACATTGTATGGCCATCATCCTTTCTGGTGTAGTTTTAATCAACACAACTCTTCTAACCGTGGACATCTAGTTAAGACAGTCATTAGACAAGAAGAGTGACATTGATCCCAGATTTTCAAGATAAGAAACTGCAAACAAACTTCATGCCTTTGTATTAGCTTCCTGCATTTTCTCTGTTTGCCTTTCTAGACTACTGCAGTGGATGTGTCCAATGTGGAAACTGCAGAGAGTGTAATAAAGAAGACCCTTCTACATCTTGGGCTCCCTGTAAGTGGCAGTTGCCACGTCCTAGCTAAGTTACAGGACAGTGTGGATGTGGAAAAGTCTAGCTTTGCTGTCTGTTGCTTTCTGAGTAGAGGGCAACCTCATGGACTTTCACCTTGGCCCCTTCCAACTAACATTTTTCTCTTCTCTGTTCCCCACCCACTAGGGCAGGACCAGTGAACACCACCTCTGGGTGATCTCAGGAAAAGATGAGCCTGCTTACCCTCTCATTGGTAAGAGCTCTCCCACCTTCCCTCAGTTCTAGAACCAAAGACACAAGTGGTAAATGACTGACTGGTATGCATGACAGAGAAACAGCACAAACATCGAGCTTTTCACTTAGAAAAGCAATGGTGGGGCACTGCTGCTGATATGTTATGTGACATCAAGCTCCTGGGAGATGTCACTTGGCTTTTATGGTCCCAGCATCCATGTTTAATCAGAGCATGGTGACATCTTTGAAGATCTTCACACTTGTCTCCCTTTTCCAAGCAAATCTGTGCACTTCTGGGTGGAAGCTTGTGACACTTTTAGCAGATGCTGTAAATAAATAGGTCATCTTTAAGCTGGACTATGTTTCTTCAATGCAGTGGATCTAATAAAGGGGTGGGACATGCCTGAAAGTGCAGTCCAATCCCCATGGCTGCTGGTATGAGCTTGCAGGGTTACACGCTCCTGCTCAGCTCTGCAGGCTGCTCCCCACAGGTAGAGCAGGAGGTCGGGGCAGTCTCCACAGAGCAATGCTTACGGAATGTTGTGAGTGCACTGGGGCCCACGAGCATAGTAATAAGGTTCTAAACCTGGCCAATAGTGCTCTATTGCAGTGTTCTGGGGAGCTGCTGATGAGGAGTGGCTGGCCAGATTTGACTGGATGAACTTACTTGTGGAGCAAAGATCATATGTGTGTGTGGATGTGCCTCTACACATGGCTTTGAGCAATGCTGCTTAGAGGTCTAGCTGCAGTGGGAGCTTCCTCCTGCCAGGATTTGGAGTTGTTTACACATAGCTCTGCATCTTTGCTTTCTCTTTACCTAACTGCTCAACAGGGCACGAGTACCCCTTCAGCATCGCACTGAACTGTTTCCGGGACTCTGCTGACCAGCAACAGAGAACCAACAATAACACTCTCATAACTGATGGGACAGGGGCTTCCCTCCTTGCTCAGCTACCAAAGGAAAAGCAGTATCAGTTTGTCCTGAAACCCAGACTCCAAGCTCCGATACAACTGAGGAGAGGTAGGTGCTGCAGGAGTGCGTTTCAGCCAGACAGAGTCTTTGCTGCTTTCCATGGCAGAGACAAACTCCTCCTGGTGTCATACACATAACCCAGAATTGCTCTCACACCCGAGTGTAAAGCAAAGAGGAAGAGTTTGCAGGGAGGTGAAACTTGTGCAAATGTTCAGAATTAGCTTTCAGACCTTGATTAGCTTTCAATTGCAAGTCATCCTCACACTGCACAGACAGCAAGGTTCCCTGGAGAATGGGTTTGGTGATGGCTGAGAGTCAAACAAGTGGTTTCACTGCTGTGTATTGTCTGACCAACCCCATTAAGAGTGCAGTTAATAAGCAGGTGAGGGCAGAAAGTCCTCATTTTGCTGGGAGCTCTGCCTTCACCATGGCTCACTCACTGGCCAGCAGGAAAGACAGACAGGTGTGTAACGAAGGTCTGTGTTCTCTGTCAGAGTCGCTGCAGAAACACACCAAGAGGAAGAAGTCCTTGATTGACTGGGCCCTGCGCCGCAGCACCAGCACCCCCACGGGCAGCCCTCCTTCAGAGTCACCCACCACCCCACGCAAGCTCTTCGGCCTGTCCCTGTCCTCTGTCTGTCCTGACGGGATCCTTCCCAAGCCCATCATGGTAAGGAGCAGCCTGGACTGTTTGTGCTGGCATAACCTTGATGTGCTAAGCCCAGAAATTAAAGCCACTTGTGGTATTTATGAGGATTGAATGGGGAAGAGGACAATCATCTGCTTGTGGTTCAGATACAGCTTGGAACATCCCTCTCCTGGATAGTCCGTATCACTTCATTCACAGATGTCTGTCCTGTTTCAGTGGGTGTCTCCAACCAGGTCATCACCAGCTGACAAGGGGCAGTGTCAGTGGACCCTGCCATGCTGCATGGCCTGGACCTCACTCACTGCAAGAGTCCTCTGGGCTCACACTTGTCACAGGATAAGTGTACCCACATGAATTGTACCTGCAACTTAGCTGTCAGATTCTTGTCCCTGGTTAAATCAGGAAAAGTCTCCTGCATTGTCCTAATCCCATCACTGGCTAATTGTGCTAATTATGTTATAAAGCACGAAGTATAACATACACAAACGAGAGGGTAAAGTGCTAGACTCTTAAGTACAATTGGGCTTTCTCTTAGGATATGCTGCTCCTGTTGTACCACGAAGGTCCCTCTACTAGGGGCATTTTCAGACGTTCTGCCAACGCCAAAACTTGCAAGGAGTTGAAAGAGAAGCTAAACTCTGGAGATGATGTTCAGGTGGATGGAGAGTCAGTCTTTGTGGCTGCAGCTGTCATCACGGTATGTTTGGCCAAGTAACTCGGATGTCTGGGCTAATGGTACCTTCCTTCTTCAAAGGGAAGATTTTGGGGGCACGGAAAGCATTTTCCAGCCAGGCATACTCTCACCCAATGGCTTGGTCTGTCTGCGTGCACAGACGAGCAGTCGTGTGCAGTGGCCCTCAGGACAAGGCTTTATTTCACACCTCCTTGTACCACACCAGGTCCAGCAGGAAATACAGTGCTGCCCACCTGTGAGATAGGCACGGTGTCTGCACAGTGCCCAGGAGCGTGCAGTGCCTGCACTCAGCAGGTCAGGCGCTGCACTGACACACACATGAAGCCCTGGGTGGCAGCAACACAGATGGCCTTTGTCCTCTCTGGGTGCACAGAAGAGACTGCAGGAGTTTTGGGAGGACTTGTGCCATGTGAGGGCAGCTGCTGTGCAGTGCCGCAGACAGCCCGAAGGAGCTCCAGGCCTCAGGCTTTCACCTTCTGATCAGTGTCCAGAGGGAAAGCAGCTGCCAAATCCAAGCACAGGGGTTGTGGCAGGTGGGGGGCGAAGCTTGTGATAAGGCCCAAGTCTTAAGAAGAAAAAGCCTTTTTTGCACTGGCTATTAGATCTGGTCAGAATAATTTAGGCACAAAAAACATCCTTGTCTCTTGTTCTTGTTGGACTGAAACAAAAAGCTGTTAACTGGGAGGATATTCAGGCCCTTTCCAACACATACATTGAGTTGTTAAATAGGCCTCCAAGAAAAATCAGCAGTCCTGCCAGTTGAGAAACATTTCAGAGAGCACTGCGCAGCCTCAGTGCTGAGTCCTGCTGCAGTGGAGGTCAGCCCAGCTCTGGAGAAGGGCAAAGCAGGAGGGCTCCCTGTTCAGCCTGCAGCATGGCCGTGGGATAGCCTGAGCCTGGTGGGCATGGGAGGGGAGGATAAACATGTTTGGTTTATCTTGTGCTTACTGTGAATAAACAATGACTGTATGCATCATGAAACCGAAACAAGGAATTCAAAACTGACCAGACTGCTCTGCATATATATATTTAATTCAGGATTTTCTCCGAAATATACCTGACAGTGTTCTATCCTCAGACATGCACGGACTGTGGATGGAAGCTGTGGACACGAAAAATCGGGCACATAAAATTGAAGCTATCAAAAGGTTGGTAAAAGCCTTTGTAAAAGCTTCTTTTGGTGGGAAAAGGGGGAGCACACAGCCCTAAGCACGGACTGCATCTTCTGGGAGACTCCTGGCAATGCTCCAGGACACAGTGAAGCTATTGGCAATTGCCAGTGTCTCTGATCAGAACATTTTCCTCTCAATGGTCTTTTATGAGCATTGTTAACATTTCTGACCCCAAAAAAGTCATTAGACAATTATTTTCTGATGATGAAATTACCAGAACCAGTAAACTGAAAAAGCACAATTCAGCCACCAGGAGTACATCAGAGTTAGCAGAATTAGGTCCTTAGTGACAGTTACTTTTTTCTTCTGTGCACAAAATGAGGCTGATCATCATATTGGCAGTCAGAAGAAACAGCCCTGCCAAGGTGGTGACAGGGACCTTGAAAACAGCTTTACTGCCTTGAAACGCTGTCCTGAGCATGGGCAGTCTATCGGCCTCCCGTGGGATATCCAGGATAGCCAGCCATGGCTCAGCTCAGTTTTTGAACCTCACCATTTGTCCTGGGCCTCCTTCCTGCATGGTCTCCATGCTGCTGGCCTGGAGCTCTGGGTCTCGTCGGGGAGGTCCCTGTTTTGTTAAGGCATGGTGAGCTCCTTCCCACATGCTCTGGGCCAAGTCCCTTGTCCCTCCAGCTCTGTGACCAGGGCAGGCAGGCAGTATGGGTGCAGTGTGGCTTTCACAAGCTGGTGGAGGGAAGTGACACAGTCTCACCTCAGTATCAAATGTGAATGTGTCAAACTAGGTGCAAAGGGGCAAAGGCTTTAGGAAGCAACTTCTGGCATTTGAAAAGCAGATGTTGGTGAACAGCACTGTTTGCCTTTGTTCCCATTCCCTGAACAGTCTCGTCAACCAGCTTCCAGAGGCCAACCTTATCTTGCTCAGACACCTCTTTGGAGTGCTGCATCAGATTGAGCAGAACTCTGGTGTGAACCAGATGAATGCCTTTAACCTGGCACTTTGCATAGCACCCAACATGCTGTGGCTACCAAGTCCCACTGGGCCTGAAGAGGAGAGCCAGTCTACAAAGAAGGTAAGTCTTCCATAGGTTTGTGCTCATGTTTTAATTCCCCTTTCACTGCTGTTTATGGGAACTATTTTGCAGACTAAAGGAAGGCATAGGGTGAGTGGCAGTGCTGGCTGAGTGGCATCCAGGCCTTGTCCTTTTCCCCATGCAGCTGTGTCTGTGCTGGGAGGGGGTTTGGTCCCTCAGACTATACAGGGGGGAAAAGGAAGTTGTTTTACCAGGTGAACTTCTTATATGGTCAAGCAAGCACAAGAGAAATGGGAGAGCTGCAGTTAAACACTGCCCCTTCAGCTGGGACAAATGAGCAGTGAGCAGCCAGTGCACCGGAGGGAAGGAATCTTTGCTTGTAGCTCACAAGGTGTTAGCAACAGTGAGGAGAATTTTAGAATGTGCTATACCTGGCTCACAGCACCAGTTCAGGTAGCTCATGTTGTTGCCCCAGGTGTAGTTCATACAGACACATTACCACATTGCTAACAGCTCTTTGAGGAAATGACATCTTTATCAAGAGAAAAGGGACAGTCTGGGAATGATTTTACTTGCTGTAAACAGCTGCTCTGTTTTCACAAAACTGATTCTGCAAATTCATGCATTTGCCAGGTGGCCTTGTTAGTGCAGTTCCTGATTGAAAACTCAGGAGAGATTTTTGGGGGTGACATTGCTTCCTTGTTTCAAAGACCTGACAAAAAGAAGTCTAAAACCTCAGCAGAATCTCTGGGTAAGTTGGTGGTACTCTGTCTTCCAGAAATGTTTAAAACCTTTTAATAGATAAAGTCCTCATGCAGAAAAATTTGCTTTACTGTCATGTCTCTTCCAAGGAGCAGCATTGAAAACCAGTTGGATTTGTTTTCCCGGTGCCTGTGAGGCATAGGCAGGATGTGAGGACAAAGCAGAGGGCTGAGGTGCAGCACCTCAAATGGTACCTGGAGATGATTGCCTTTGTGGCTGCTGTTCCATCTGCTCCAGTCACCGCAAGGATTTAGTGTAGCCTTAGCACTGCCATGTCCCAGCAGTGATTTCTTTTTCCAGGTTAGTTCTGTCCAGGTAAACCAGAGACAGCGTTGTCTCTGTTAACTGTCCTGTGAATACAGGACAGTGTTGAAAGCTAAGGTCATTGACACAGGTTGGTTTTTATTATTATTATTCCCTCTGAAAATAATGGATCATCTTCATTTTTCCATGGCCTTGATATTATTTCCCTGCCTTGGTTGTAAAGTACTGTATGTGTGAGGTTAGGAGACATCGGCAACAAATTAATTTGTGTCCTCTGCCCCAGGCTTGGCTCAGCATGGTGATTCCTCCGATGAGCTGGAGTTTGCGGCTTGTGACCCAGAAGGGCCAAAGCACCACCTGGAACCTGACACAGATGCCATTTTTGACCCGTGCAGCAGCCTGTTACTCGGTGAGGATCAGGAAGACTGGGACTTGTTCAATGAGATCACAGCCTGCTATGAGAGCAAAGCCCAGACAGATGCCAGCGCAGACAGCTACGAGCTCCTGGAGGAGGATGGCTCCTTCTGCTCCCTCGGCTCCATCCGCTCGCTCAGCCCAGCCAGGGAGCGCTGTGCATCCGAGCCCAGCGTCTGCCTCAGCTCCCAGCTCCCTGCCCATGGCCACGAGCCCGTGGCTCGCCAGTCCAGCTGCGATGCCACCATCATGCGCAGCCAAACGGATTACATCCAGAGGCTCAGGCAGCTGCAGGTGGAGAGCCAGAAGCTGATTGATGAAGGCCTAAGCCCTGGGCTTAATAAGGCCAGGCAGAACTTGTGGCAGTCACCTGAGACCAGCTCCAAGGTGAAGCAGCTCAGCCTTCAGAAGTCCAGCCTGTCCAACAGGTCCAGCTTCTCTAGCCTGTCCTCTACCACCACCTCCCCATCTGCCTCCTCACTCAGCTCCTTAGACAGTGCTTTCTCCTACTGCTCAGAGTCATCAGCCATCAGTCCCACAGATGTCTCGTCCCTGCCGTTCATGTTTGGCACTTCTGCCAGGCTTCATGCTCTGTCCCCCAAGGTTGCCAAGAGGTCCCCAAAAGAGTGGCACAAATCCTTCATACCTCCTGTGCCTTTACATGCATGTGACCTGCACAGTTCCCATGAGTATGAACCCAAGGCTGTAGAGAGCAGTGCTTGCTCTGGAGAGAGGAAAAGTTCTCCACCTGTCAGCGGAGCTGCCGTGGGATGCCCACTCACCAACGTTGGCTGGGAAGAGGAGGAGAGACAGCCGAGTTGTGCAGGGTGTCCCGGCCCAGGGCTCATGAGCAGGGATTATCCCAAGGAGTTTGAACAGAATCCCCAGTTCCCAGCTGCCAGCCCATCCATCGAGACAGCCCCACAGGTCAGCCCCCAGCAGCACCGGGAGAAGGCAGTGAAGAAAATAGAAATCAAAAGCATTAATGCCTGCCCTCCAAGCCAGGAAAGCCTGAAGCGCACCAAGATAACCTTTTACATGACTCCAAACAAAGCAAACTCTCGGGGGTCACCAGTGGGAGAGGAAGAGGAGGAGACACCTGTGGCAAACATCAGCAGAGGTGATTCACCCGGCAGCAGCGGCGAGCAGAGCCTGTCCAAGAGCTTGCAGACTGTGAGAGTCCACATCCCCCAGACAGTTTTCTACGGGCAGAACACCCCCCTTGTCCTGCAGTCCTCCTCCAGGCGCCACCAGCACGGGCCGAGGGTCCTGTCTGCGCACGGGGAGAGCCCCCCGGAGCCGGAGAGCCAGC
>NW_008657940.1:1484-1995 GCF_000695815.1 Acanthisitta chloris | reverse complement strand
CCCAACCCCAGGGACCTCCAGAAGGACCCAAACCCAACCCCAGCCCCCCAAGCCTGGGGGGATCCCCCCCCAGAGCCGTCCCCGCCCCACTCACGCTCGCAGGTGGGTTTCGGGGTGCTCCAGCGCCCCAGTTTGGTGCAGTTGCTGCGGGCACTGCCCACCAGTCGGAACCCTGGGTTACAGCTGTACTCGGCCCACGTTCCCTCCACGGGGACGCGCTCCATGCCCCGCGCCGACGCCTGCCCGTTCTCCAGGCTCAGGTGCATCTTGGGGCACATCCTCACTGCGGGAGGGGCAACGGGTCGTGGTCACGGGGAGGGAGGTGGTCATGGTGGTGGTCATGGGGAAGGAGATGATCATGGGGAAGGAGGTGGTCATGGTGATGGTCATGGGGAAGGAGATGGTCATGGGGAATGAGATGGTCATGGTGATGGTTGTAGTTATGGTGATGGTCAAAGTCATGGTGACGGAGATGGTGATGGTCATGGTGAGGGAGATGGGGATGGTGAGG
>NW_008657940.1:0-1176 GCF_000695815.1 Acanthisitta chloris | reverse complement strand
TGTCTTGTGGAAGGAGATGGTCATGGTGTTGGTCATGGTCATGGGGAAGGAGATGGTCATGGTTGTGGTCATTGTCATGGGGAAGGAGATGGTCATGGTGGTGGTCATTGTCATGGGGAAGGAGATGGTCATGGTGATGGTCATGGGGAAGGAGGTGGTCATCATGGTGGTCATTGTCATGGTGAGGGAGATGGTCATGGTGGTGGTGATTGTCATGGGGAAGGAGATGGTCATGGTGGTGGTCATTGTCATGGGGAAGGAGATGGTCATGGTGATGGTCATGGGGAAGGAGGTGGTCATCATGGTGGTCATTGTCATGGTGAGGGAGATGGTCATGGTGGTGGTCATGGGGAAGGAGGTGGTTGTGGTAATGGTCATAGTTATGGTGGTGGAGATGGTCATGGTGATCGTCATGGGGAAGGAGATGGAGATGGTTGTGGTGATGGAGATGGTCATGGTGAGGGAGATGGTCATGGTGGTGGCCGTAGTTATGGTGATGGTCAAAGTCATGATGAGGGAGATGGTCATGGAGATGGTCATGGGGAAGGAGATGGAGATGGTCGTGGTGATGGAGATGGAGATGGTTGTGGTGATGGACATGGTCATGGTGAGGGAGATGGTTGTGGTAATGGTCATGGTTGTGGTAATGGTCATAGTTGTGGTGAAGAAGATGGTCATGGTGATGGTCATGGTGGTAGAGATGGTCATGGTGAGGGAGATGGAGATGGTCATGGTGAAGGAGATGGTCATGGTGAGGGAGATGGTCATGGTCATGGTGAGGGAGATGGAGATGGTCATGGTGAAGGAGATGGTCATGGTGAGGGAGATGGTCATGGTCATGGTGAGGGAGATGGAGATGGTCATGGTGAAGGAGATGGTCATGGTGAGGGAGATGGTCATGGTCATGGTGAGGGAGATGGAGATGGTCATGGTGAAGGAGATGGTCATGGTGAGGGAGATGGTCATGGTCATGGTGAGGGAGATGGAGATGGTCATGGTGAAGGAGATGGTCATGGTGAGGGAGATGGTCATGGTCATGGTGAGGGAGATGGAGATGGTCACGGTGAGGGAGATGGGATGGGGTTGGTGCCAATGGCAGTGATGATGATGGAGATGAGATGGTGCCATTGATGATGATGGTGCCAATGACAGTGATGGGGATGGAGATGGGATGGA
>NW_008657939.1:0-450 GCF_000695815.1 Acanthisitta chloris | reverse complement strand
CCCCAGTGGGCATGGGGACATCTCTGCCCCCACAATGAGGTGCAGCTGGACAGTGTTTTTCTATATTTTTATTATAAAAACTCTTTTTTTTTGGCATTCTCACATCTCTGCTCATGAAAATCTCACTCACCCGGTGCCCCCCTTGCCCGGTGCCACCCTCAATGCCCCCTCCAGCCCCTGGAGCAGAGCGACCAGAGACCAATATTTACAAATGCTGCCAGGGACTGGAGGGGGAAGGGGGTACCCCCTGCCCCTGGGGGACCCCTGTGCCCCCCAGCGTCATAGGAGGCTGATTTGGGGGGGTCCCACCTGGTCCCTCCTCCTTGGGGGGAGGCAGGGCAGGGGTGCCCCCCTTGCCCTGGGGAGTGGCAGGAGGGTTTGGGACAGAGCGAGGGAGTGCAGGGGACCCATGGCACAGTATTTACAGGGGGTCCCCCCGGGCACACACAC
>NW_008657938.1:0-486 GCF_000695815.1 Acanthisitta chloris | reverse complement strand
AGCAATGTATGGGAAAAGAAACTCGAATTCATGCTTGGCTGAAATCAGTATACACACAAGAGAACAATAGCAAAGTAATGGTTAACATATGATTATACAACAGTTATGTAAAGAAAGGGTATAAAAATGTATCCATCTCAAATCCATGTCGGAGTCAGATTTGGGTTTGTCTGTACCCCTGATTCCCAGAGCTCTTCAATAAAAGCACCGCATATAATCATCCAGTGATTATGTGTTTTCCACACTCACAATACCATGCAGAGGGGATGAAGGGGCGGGTTGGATACCGGTTGGGCTGGTGCACCGAATGTGCGGTTGGGCAATGCCAGGTTCCACGTGGTGAGCAATTGCATGTGTGTCATTTGCCTGTCTTGTACACTCTGTTATTAATATAGTTGTGGTTACTGTTCATTTTCTTGTTTCCTTGCTGTTTTTAGTCAGCTGTTCTTATCTCACCATATGATCTTTACCTTTTGTGCCTCCAAT
>NW_008657937.1:40843-43249 GCF_000695815.1 Acanthisitta chloris | reverse complement strand
CACTGCTGGCTCATGTTCAGTGGTTTTGCTTTGTTTAATCAGATTCAGATGCCATGTTTGCTGATAGATTTCTGCAGAAACATTGTGAAACATTGACAGACAATTTCTGAAGAATTTACCTCATTTGAAATGTAAGGAAGACAAAAAGGTTCATTTATTACTTCATTCTAGATAACTGTTTACTGTAAAACACTGATCTGGGAACTCTAAAAATATATTGCATACAATTTATGCATTATTAGTTTTAGATATTCTTACTTTTTACTACTGTAGGAGCTATTTTGACATATCAGAAAAAAAGATCCTGACCTGCATAGGTATCTCTGTGAATTGGTGACAGGTGAGAATTGCTGGTGGTAAAACCTGTGCAGTAGTTCTAAACATTACATTTATTTAGCATTTAGCACCAAGTGAATTCAATGAATGTTACATTATGGAAAAATAGCTGAGCAATGTCTGCTTTAAAAGCTTCATGCACTGCTTTGCTAAAGAAACCTCATTTAATGGACACAAGCCCCCAATCCACAGTCCTCTCCCTCAAGATGGTTGCCTAGATTCATGTGGAACACCAGTGATCCCAGCTGCACTTTGCTCAGAATTAATATCTCTAGGAAGATGCATTTACAGAAGAGAGTTTTAAAATCACTGATAATTTGCCATTTTCATACTCTTTGATTTCTCACTAACATCTGCTTTCTGCTATTGTGTTTGGAGGACTTGTAATCTATATTGTCACTAAATTACACCTCAAACAGAGTACAAGATCTCTAATTTTATTATTTTTTCATTTCTTTCAGAAATTACAATTCCTTAACCAGGACAAGAAGAAGAGGTACAGCTGTATTCGCAAGCAGCTCAGTGTCCAGTGTTATTCCCAATATGGCTGCTGGTCTACTGGCTAGTCCATTGGGAGAGTTTTTTCTCAGTAAAAATGTATTTGAAACTGGTCCATATGTGGGAAAGTCAGATTTGTGTGAATCATTTTTTCCCCTAGGAAAACTTTCAACTGAAGAAATCCTGATCAGACCCAAAACTGCATTCATAATGTCATATTGGAAAAGAGTCATTGGCAATTTGGCTCTTCTCCCTTTGTCTCACTCTCTCAGATTGATCAGAAACATGCAGCACAGCCCAGAAAAGCCCTTCCAATGAAAATGCTGTCAACTTCAAGACTGGTTTTGTATTATGTATATTAGTTCTTCAACAAATCACATTAAGCCCATTTTTTTTCAATTATGTTTTAACCTGAGCATTGTTTTCCTCTAAGGAATGAAAAGGCATATTTTCACTTGACCAAGTCAATAAATCAGCAGTGTTGCCATATTGGTTATTGTTCTTGCAGCAACAGAATTAGATTGTACCAAACACACAGAGTTGTGCCAGCACACTCTCAATTCAGGACACAAGTTTTTGGGCTTTCGTCCAATCAAAAATCCAGAAAGAAAACGAAAATATGTCTCAGACACTTTATGATTAATTATAAAGAGGCCTAGAAATACGAACTTCTTAAACAGCCTTTGTAAGTAATACATGTTATTAAAATATACTTTTCAATGTCCAGATCTAATAATGAATGAATGAATGAATAACACTTTGGTGACATATGAGGTGATGGCAAAAGGGAATGATAAGAAGGATGTCATAGCTAAAGGATTAAATTAAGTTGTTTGAGGAGGACTACACCACACAGAGAGTCTCTCTAGGTGCCCTGGCTGCATAGGAAGACAATTATCATCATTCATACCTGTACTTTGCCTGGCCCTGCTCCCATGCAGGCATAAGCCTTTGCACATGTATAGGATCCCTTCCAAAGGTCATCCTAATTTCTCCAGCATCTAAGTATGGTCTTCGCTTTGTACAAAGCTCACAGACATGCTTTGAAGATTTAATTTCACTTGTACATTATGCATGGCACAAGGGCAGGGGAGTTGGCAAACTTTGGTTGGATTTTTTTTCTTAGCAATTTATGAGTCTTTGGTGTACATGATTTAATTTCAGGTGGATAACTAAAACAGTTCTGCCCATCATCACCATGTTGGCTTAGGAAAAATAAGAAAGTATCTGAAAAGAAAGTGCATACTAATACGTGTTCTGGCAGAGTCTTACATGATCATAGTATCAAAGCCATTAAAACTGTTTTTTCTCTCATCAATAAATATACAAAATTCTTAGGTAAGGTGGATTGTACACCAAGGTGGGAGCAACATTTTCTTCATGTTCAAGGCTGCCTCTGGTTCTTCTTGAACTTCTTCTTTTATATTGCAAATATCAGACAGACTGGGCTAGGACTAAACTTGTTGGCATTCAGAAATTACTAAATAATACCCCAAAATATTTCTTGGGAAATGTTTCCAACAAGCTAGAAATAAGAAGCAAAGAAAGTATAATAGCAGGTGATTAATTTTC
>NW_008657937.1:30070-40804 GCF_000695815.1 Acanthisitta chloris | reverse complement strand
TTTTAGGACTAAAACATCTTTTATTAAAAAAATAAAAACACTGAACTTATACTTGAGATTTGGAACTTTTTACTTAACAAGAAGCAGCAGTTAAGCTTCTTTCCTTTGTGGCTTCTAAAAAAGTTATTTTTTTCATTGTATTGCCATTAATTAGTTTACATGCCACTTAAATGGAAGCTTTATGCTTTAAATCATAATGTACAACCTGGTGCTTATTAGAAGGCATTTCTGTCCCGTTCATAGCAATTGAGTTCTAGCCTGATTGGTCTGAACTCCAGTTCCTGAAATGGTACTTTGCTCATTAGTTTCCCACAATACAGGAAAACTGATTCCACATTTTTTCTCCATGATGATGCCATCTCAAGCCACCCATGTGGCTGGATCCTTGTTTTCCCCTCCCTTCCCATTTTGCTCTGTCCCTTGAAGCCCTAAACCTTCTGAGTACTGGTCCCACTGCCTGTGGACCCATGCTGGGCTTTGAATTAATGAAACTATCTGGGTAAAAATATGGGTTTTTTTTAAATTAAGTCTGAATAAATTAACTGAAATGATTTCCACTACATGCCATGTTCCAACAGAAAGGGACAACAGTGTGAGGGTTGGGGGGGAGGGGCAGGAGGGACAGGGTGTGGGATTCAGTGCCTGGGGACAGGGAGACAGCTCTTGGCTTTGCCAGTGAGTGGAGAACATGAGCAGCACACCTCCAGCCAGCACCTCTGGTCACCAGATCTTCAGGAAAAACACTTCAGTCCTGTTTCACTAACAAAGAAAATGATGTAATCTGAAATGCATTGGCTCCTTAATATACAAATTGCTTAGCTTGATCCTAAATCACAGAACTTTCAGCTGCAAGAAACTCTTACAGTATTCAATCACTGCTCTGTCTCTGGCAGGCCCAATAAAACCATTTTGTCTTGAGAAGATAAAGGATGCAAACGGCCCCTAGTGACCAGAAAGGATCTGCCAGTCTTTTGTACTGCATGGGCACATTCTTTGTGAACAGAAGTAGGTGATACAGATGGATAGCAAGTAATACAAGGGCTAAGTGTGTTTGAAGCCACTGTTAAATAAGCACCATCAAAACTCACAATGAACACAACTATTACTCTTTAAGAAATATTACTGTTACATAGATATGAGAACAGAAACTCTGCTTCTTACCTTGTTACTGCAAAGCCAGAGGAAATTGTTGCCTTCTCTGAGCAAAAAACCAATATGAATGAAACAAAAATGTTATAAATAAGAAAAAAAGCTGTGGAGAAATGAAGAAAGGGAGAAGAGTTTAATAGTTAAGCAAGGGAGTGGTTTGAGTACATCTGCCTGGACATTCACACAGCAGAATGACAGTGCTAGCACAGCTAGTGATCCACCTGGATTAACACCCACATCAAGGCACATAACAGACTCCATTTTTTCAGTTCTTACAGTTTTCAATCTAATGCACATCCCCTGAAGAAACCTTTTTTTTTTTTTTCTGCAAAACACCCCATTTTTTCCCCTCCTTACTTTCCTTTTGTAGGATTACAGTGGTAACCTTGCCATACAATCCATCAACATCACTACAGGACACTGTTATGATGCACTCTCTTGAAATATAGTAGTTGTAGGCCTGGGAAAACATTTTCCTCTAGATGTAAATGGTTTACATTGTAGTATACTAATAGATGGTTTAAAGGTGTATTTGATTGCTTTTGTGACTTTGTTATATATACATCACATATGCACAAACCCTGGGTGCTGTAAGCTAAATGGGTGTTATGTGCATGTATTTCAATAAAACAGATTTGTCTAACAAAGCAAATGCAAAAAAAATGCATGCACAAATGAAACATAATTTGTCCATCTCTTTCAATACTCTGTTAGACATTGAACACCACCATCTGTTCTGGAGGGAGAAAAGGAAGTTGTTCGCAGAAATAACTTGCCCTAGAAGAAAATCACCTGCTAACCTACTATTCATTAGAGGCAGATTTATGCACAAAAGCCTGAGGGTTTCTAACTTTAACAAAACTTTTGGATATGTTTGTTTTACAAACTGTTCTGGTGAAGAAAAAAGTTACTTCAGTTTTGTTCATAGAGTTTACCCTAATAGTGAGCTTATTTGCTGAGATTATATTATTATTAAGATGGTCTGGACAAATCATACATAGTTTCTTGTATTTTACATCATTGGAAAGGCAGCTGGTTTGCTTTGATCAAGTCCCATCAGGATGGTCAGTGACTCTATCTCTACTAGCAAATAAAATAGTACCAACAGGAAACTTAATGGTCTCTACTGGCAGGCCATTAGGATAGTCCATGGCACTGTGTTGTCTTGGGTTCAACTCCCATACAATCCCCAGGCAGGGTTTAGAGATTAGTGCAGGTCAAGGGCATTTCCTTTTGGTGAGGGCAGTATGAACCCCTTGTTTCTGATGTCTGCTTGGTGGCATTAGAGCCACCAACTGGTCCTGGACCGCTATAATTTACCACTGCAAATGCTGTCATATTATGCTCACTGATTCTTTATATTTGCCTGAGTCTTTATCTGTTGTTTCACAGGTTATAAACTGCAAACTTTTTGTTTTGAGAGCTTTGTTCTCTTTGATCATGCAGCACACAAGGATTCTGGCCCATGACTGTGTCCTCTTCTGCAGTTCAAATAATAAATAATTCTAAAACTAATTCAGAATAATGCTTCAGACAAGGGTATAATACAGAACAGTGTATAATAGAGAACAGAGCTATCAAAAGGCAAAGAAAGCAAACAGATACCTTATCCACTGTGGAAATAATTTATTTACCTACGCTTGTCAGCTATGGACATTTATGCTGTTCACAGAACAAACAACCAGAGGAATGTAAGAGCATATTTTTCAGCTATTGCTAGCACTGTAATTATATGCAGTTGCTGCCATATAAGATGCTTGATGAGGTCATGAAGAAGTCCCTCCTTACACCGTGTGTTAGGAGGCTGGAATGAAGGGCTGACTGCCATGAGCTTTTCTATCATTATTTTCCTTTTTCCTCCTGACGTTTATGAACACAAACACTTGTAATCACTTCTAGAAGGAAACCCTGTATTCATGCAAAGCAACAAGGGATTCCAGCAGCAAGACAGACACATCTGGACAATTTGGTAACCTTCCAAGCTTTTATTTAACTATTAAATTGTTGACCATATTTCTTTCCAGTCCATGTGGAAATCTTCAATGTAGAGCTACAGAGGGCTGGTGTTGACATTTTTTAATGCATTCAGGGCACTCCCAAACATTGCAGATGTACTGATGCACCAGCTGGAGTTCTGACGTTAATGAAAACGTATAAATATTACAAACAATCTGATTTTAAAACTCACTGATAGAACCAATTCATTTGGGAAGTGTTTTTTTACTGAAGGCAAAGAAGTTACACCCCAAAAGTAATTTGGCATGAAAAAGTGTCTTGAAGTGTGTCTGAGAAAACATACTAGTTCTTGAAAGTATACTGGGGAAAAACTCAACCATTTTGCCTCAGGGATAAAAATGCACTGGCCAGGTCAACACAAGATGAAAGCTTATTTATGTCATACATTATGTCAGTGAGGGCCCTCTGGTTCAAACCTGCAACCTATTACCTTCAAGAGATAGTAAGGCAAAACTTTTCCATGGGATTTGAGTTGATGAAAACAAATACAGTGTTGGGATTTTAATTCAGCTGAAACCCCAATCCTAATTAATGAATTATGTTAATTGAATATATTTTCACAGTGTCTAAATCAAACAACTATGTCTTTGGCTGTAAGGCAACTCTAAAATCTAGCTTGGGGATTTTTCTTTTTGTCCTTTAACATCAGCTTTAGCTGATTACATTCCAGAACTGTGCCTTTGAGAACAGCTGGTCAAAAAAAAAAAAAAAGATAAAAAACCAGAAGAGAAACTTCAGGCTGTATTTTTTAGCCCTTTTATATTTGAACACTTTCATTGACTTCAATGGAATTTACCTATCTGTATCAGATGATAATCTGGCTCACCATATTGAACCTCTGAGACTAGGCATTGCCACATCACCTGGGAACATGATAACTTTCATGACAGAGACTGCTCCAGCCTTTCATTTTTGTATTGTGACCTGGATCTGATAAACCTTCTCTGTTGCTAATGGACTTCTAGAGCTAAGTTACAGATCTGAAGCAGGGATTACCAGGCAATATTGTATGCAGTAAATCCAATTATAATAGTCATTCCACTTATAAAAGAGACATCAGCTCCTAGAGTCTTTTGATTGTGTTCTGAAGTTGTAATGAATGTTTCTAGCCATCAAAGATAACAGGCATAAAAAATGCTTTCAGAAGCATGTGTTGGCTACATCTCATCAAATTTGTAAAATCCAAGATCCACTACTCTGGGACACTTCAGCATTACTCCATGAAAGATGTATGAGCATGCCTGATAAAGATACAGAGATTTTTGGCCAGCACATTCAACCCCAGACAAAGATACTTAAGAAGGCCCACAGCATGGAAAATGACCCAGTAGGTTCATGAGACTCCATACCAAGGTATTACAGGGAGTATTAGTATCCCAAATCAGTCACATATAAAGTGACTTATTAAAATTTGGTCAAAGATTTTAGGCTGTTACATAACTTTTGAGTAAGTTGCATAATTTTGATGAGACTTGATTTCCTGAGAGGCTGAAAAATATCTTAATTGCTAAAAGTATGTATATTCATCAGTTTATAACTTTATTCTGCTGGAGAATTTCTGTGAGTGTAGTTTCAAAAAATATATTAAAAGGAAAATTATTTCAAAAAAGGTTGTGGATGATGAATATCTATCCCGATCTTCTTCCCCATAACCTCTTAACCTCTAGTTTCCTATGCACATTAGGAAAATTCAGATGTGGTTGTATATCTTGGAAAAACACTGTAGTTCCCATTTCATTTTCCACAATACCATGAGTTATAGATGGAGTCTCAAGTACAGCAGATTTTCTGATGATATCTTAGATATGCTTCCTCTTGTACTGAACTGGGAGTAAGTGTCTGAGGTGCTGAATGTTCCTTATTGTCATTTGTAGAAAGCTATTGACATGAAAGTTGGTTTTGTTTCCATCTGTTGTTGACCGCACTTGCTGATTATGTTGGCCTGCTGTCCTTGTCAGCCCAATGGCTGTGGTACTGAGGAAGTGAAGTTCATTTACTTTGTAATAAGCACAATAACATTCTCAAAGCATGTATTTTGAAGGAAAACAGGTCATCATGAGATCAGATTCAAACAAGTGGGTTGTTCACAGCAAGCATTTGTCTTTTTGGTCATAATGCATATGCCAATGTTTAAACTGGAAAACACATGTGAGCCCACAGCAATGGTAGGACAAACAGCTGCCTTGCTCTGGCCTGCAGGCAAAAAAAGGAACTCAGGAAGTTCCATTTTGAGTTTTCATTCACTTATTGGAAAATACAGAAAAACAAGCTGAATTATAGATTACATACTTTGGCCAAAGTTTTCACATCCGCCTAGAAAATTTGGTCATTAAGGTCCTAAGCTTTCACAGGGATGACGGTCCAACATCTTAGCATAACTTTGGAAATCTCAGTCAGAACATGTAAGGTAAACAGATAAAACTCATAGAAGTTAAAAGACATTGTTTTCCTACCATGTCCTGAGAGTCTTGTGTGCTGACTAAGAGATCATCCTTTCCCCCGTTTTTCCTCTCCACTGTGCTCTGGGTGATCCAACATAGCTGCTCAGTTCAGGTGAGCAGTTTTCCCACACTGTGTGGAGATCAGGGTAATATCCTACCTTGTTTCTCACCAGCAGAAACTTAGTTTGAGTTATCTCTGTAAATACTGAGTTACCTCTGAAAATACAAAGTACTGCTGAGTACTTCTGGGAGTTAGCACTTAAGTGTCTAGGTACCTGGTAAAGTTAGCAGAGAAAAAGATGTGCCTATATCCAGCTGTGATGCAGGAATTGACAGTGTGGACTTCCCAAATGTGAAGTACCTTTGGGTAGCTTAAGCATGTCTTATTTTAGTGAGAGCATTTAAGTTGCATCAGAAAGGTGCTAAAACCTGACATGTGGTCTGTGAGACACTGCTATTCATTAAAGTGTTCTGCCTAACAATGTGTCTGTTTGTAAGGAACTTCTATGTAAGTCCCCACAGCACCATGTGGATTTGTGCAACCCACACCAAGCCTACAACTGGCATAGCCATGGCAGTCTGGCTACCTGAATCTTTGGGAATAAAACTGCCTTGGGTACAAGTAGTCACACCTTGCTTCACAGTGCAAATGCCTGCTGATGAAGAAAATGGATATTTTTAAAAGTAACCTAAATCACAGGTTTGATATTCTGGGTCAGGCATCAAAAACCACAAAATTGTCCTTTCCCCACATCAGAAATGGGTAGAGCTGGCTCTGCCTCTACTAAGCCCCATCAGACTGTCTCCAGTCTCTTGCCCCTGGTTATCTTAGTAAGGCCTTGGCCAGTGTCCACTTGTTTCCTTCTTGCCTGAGCTCTTGCTTTCCTCCTTGTGGAAACCAATCTGAAAGGGTGGAGGGCTGGGACACACTTAGGTCATTTCCCTGCAGGGCTCACAGGGTGGTGGAGGCATGTAGCCAAGGTCCATCACTTTACATGGGCCTTCAGTTTACCAAGGTTCACCCTAACAGCACCATGGCATTTGGAGCTTGTCCACATTGCCTCAAGGGCAGCCTGCCCTTCCGCGTAGATAATCCTGTGGCAAGTCCAGCAGTTGAAGCATATATCCAGAACATTCAGAGTCACGAGGCAGAACACACCTTGCTGGTTAGCACAGAATTTGTGTCCCAAATGCTGTCCACCAGTTTCCAGTGAGATGTCATTTAAATCAGCCAGGGGTACTGAAGGCAGATGGGGACAATCCACACTGCACTTACCACTATTTTGGGTGACCAAACAGAAAATTATAGGCAAAACAGCAGGACAGATAGGCTAAGGAGGCTAAGTCTGTTCCTCCAGACAAATCTTTCCAAAATAAACCTAAACCAAAAATCACTTACAGAACAGCATGTAAAGAAACCTGGAAACTGTCTTCCCTTTTCTTTATGTCTTGCAGCTGAATTCAGCTCTACTTTTAGCAGCCATTCTCATTTCAACAGGTCAGGCACTCTGGACTCACTGTAGTATATGGATATATAGGGAAAAGCTCATTTGCACTTCGTTTGTACCTCATGGTAAGGTTCATCACATTACTGGAGAATATTCCTTTATAGAGATAGAGAACATGGCACTAGCTCTTCTCAGAAACAGCCATACCACTAGGAGACTGAAAAACTCATCTAACAGCACAGGGAAAATATAAAGTCTTTAAAGTAAGAAAATTGCAACTCTAAATGCCAAGGGGAGATTCATGTGAGAGCTTAGAATTGTGCCTTTCTTTGGGAACTTATTCTTGGATCTACTAAAATGTTAGTTCTTTCACAGGTTTGAAAGATTTTTATTTTTTTTTAACTTGAGGCATTGGCTTAAAAAATGGTAACACTCCAGACAGAAGGGTACAGAGTAATACTGAAGTGGTGCTGTCATGGATATTTATGAACATTTTTAATGTTACTGGATTTAAGGACCCAACTGAAGTTCAACTTTGTTGTCTAGCCTTGACTGCAGAGTGACAATTTCAGTGTTTTATTCATACCAATGATTTGATTTTGACATGGCTTGATAAAGAAGGTACTGTAAAAAAAATCAAACACATGCATTCTTTTATTTATTTCATTCCATCTGTTCTATGTTGGGTCCTGTGGGTCTGTTTCTCTCATTTTTGTTCGCTTTTGGTCCTAGAAAAGGAAATGGTGATCCTCTGTTCTCAGCAACGTTTTTCATGTTTATGTTTCAAGCCTTGTGCAGTCTCAGAGACTTACCATCCCTGGAGACAGAGTTCCAGATGTGGCAAATCAGTAGCAGAAACACTACAGAGAGTTCTTTTTGAGATGCTTCATTGTTCTGTGTTCTCCCATGATTTGGGTCAAAGTGATCACCAAATATGGGTGTAAGAATACATTTACCCTTAGTATTCATTACCTTCCTTGGTAGTGCAGGGCACTGGGCCAGCAGTGGCAAGCTGAATCTAACATACTGTTTTCACATGAATGCATGTCTATGAACACTTTTTACATGTTTTTACCCTCTCTATGGTTTTGGTACATAATGGTGTTAACTCCTTTTTGTCAGCAGCAGAACACAGTACCTACAGACCCATGGGATTTCTGATCTTATGATAAAAGATAAACAGATTTAAAGCAATGCTTCTGTAAATGTGCTAAATCTTATTAATATTTGACTAGGCTACTGTGGTGAAATGTGTTATGTGCAATTACCAATACTATTATTTTTATTCTGAGGCAAATTAATAGTAGCTATTTCTACAATGACATGCAAGGATTTTAGTCAGACAATTGCTAAATTTATTTGAAAATTATATTGTCTATGTGCATGTGGACTCCACATGTGGAAGAGCAGAAACCACTAGTATTTCCATAGTTGAAATATGTATTTTAATTCTGAATTAAATGTAAAGCATGAAACATTTCCCAGTTCTTTTAGTAGCTCTGATCAAGATGAAAACCTAGCTAAAATTCTGGTCAAGTAGATTACAAGCTGCATTTAATATGAAGCTATAACTAAAGGCAAAGTGAAGGCAACATAGATTTAATCTTCCTTTCAATTTCAAGGTACTTAGAATCATAGAATCACAGAATGTCCTGGGTTGGAAGAGACCTTAAAGTTTATCTAGTTCTAACCCTCCTGCCATAGTCAGGGACAGCTTTCATTAGACCAGGCTCCTTAGAGTTCTATCCAACCTTGCCTTAATCACTTTTGGGGATGGGGCATCCACAACTTCTCTCAGCAACCTGTTCCGGTGTCTTACCACCCCCACAGTAAAGATATTTTTCCTAATATCTAAACTTAAACTAGTCTCAGTTTGAAGCCATTCTCCCTTGTCCTATCACTGCATGTTCTTGTAGCATATGAACAAGGCATCTGAATTTACCTAGAATGCAAGAGAAACTGTCTTGTACTACATATCAGATAGTTTTTGTAAGTCACAGAAGATTTGTGGCATAAAACTGTTCAAATAGGTGGTAGAAAAGGCCAAACTCTTTGCTAAAATCTTCAATAAATGTCAATTGAGAGAGAGATCCCTAAATATACTGGCCCCACATCATGATCTCATCACACACTGGAGTAACTGAAGTAGAGAAGGAGGGTGTTGCCCCATTTCTGTACCAGGAGAGCTGATATTTTTTTGTCTGCAAAATCATGAGAAAGGACTGGAATTTGGCTCCTTTTTGTCCATGACGATGAGAAAACTCCTTCCTTTTCTTTTAACATCTCCAGATTCCACCAGCACACCTACAACAGTAAAATCTTGGAAACACACCTAAAAAATATGAAAGCTGTGTACCAGTAAGAAATTGAAATAAGTCATTAAGTCTTAAAAGGCATAAATCCCTCTGCTAGGAGGAGTTTTCATACCTACACCCACACTAAGACAGAAGAAATGCTACAGACACCGGGATACCCAATAAGGGCACAGACTGCAGTTTTATATGGAAGATATGTGTATGATATACTGATAAGTAACAGAGAAAAACATCCTAGAGAGATGAATAAGCAGTGACCTGGACAGACAGATAACACCATGGGAGCCATAAAATGCTGTCTAAAATGGATTTATGCTGCTTCAACTGAGCATAGAATTACTCATGTAACTCAGCTGCATCTCCGGTGAAACACGTGGAACTGTTGGCGTTGAAAGGGTCTCTCAACTAATGAGCACTTCAAACACTTTTCCAAACATCTTTCTGATTTCTGTGAATGACCCTTTCTTGTCCCCTCATGTTATCCCACAAACCACCATTAACCCCACAACAGTGTCCAAACAAGAGGCATGTCAGGTGGCTCCAGGGGAACAACTTGCCACCACATTTATCACCGTCTTTTCCATCTCTCAGGCTTTTGTGATCCTGACAGTTGTTTGGGCTCAGTTTTCACTGGCCAGTTGGGATGAAACTGAGCCTGTCCTTCAGCTGAAAAATCCAGTGGCTGGGTGGGCCCGGCGGAATGGCCCTTTTTTCCCCTCCCTGTTTAAGCCTCTTGTGAGTAATTCCCTGCAGCTGTCCGTAAACATCACTTTCTGCTTGCAGTGAGAGATGTCTGGGGCAGGCCCTGCTCTTGCTGTTTCTCAAATGAAAATAAATACTGCCATCAACCATTACACAGAGGATTGCCATGTGTTACCCCATAGCTTCTTAACCACCTCAGGTCACTTTTTTCAATGTTTTCATCATAGACTCTCTGAATCTAAAAAATTATGAGTTTACAAATAAACACACATACCATAAAGACAGAAACGTATGTGGCTAGAGAGACAAAACCCATAATCCTTATCATCTCTGATAAACCACACAATTAATGACAAATAGAAGAAGATGCTTACTAAAAGTGAAAGCAGAAGACTGTCTATAAGTGGGGAGCAGCAAGCATGTCTTTGTGACATTGTGTGAATTTTGCCCCCTAGCAAACTTTGTTAATCTGAAGCTGTGCATAGGCACATACCCTGCACACACATTTGCCAGCTGAGGAAGCCACCTCCTCTGCTCTCTTCTCTTGTCCTGCTGAGGACTGTGCCCATGCTGGATCATGGGGGCTGGCTCGTGTGTCCTCAGTTGCTTCACATCCCTTTGGCCATGCTTGTGTGAAAAGTCAATGAGCTGCTAATGCACCAC
>NW_008657937.1:0-30041 GCF_000695815.1 Acanthisitta chloris | reverse complement strand
CTGCACTCTGGCTACTGGTGCTCTGTCTCTGTCCCACCACCAGTGGTCATTACGTTTCCAGTGTCCTGACCTTAGAGCTCAGCATGGTGTTTCTTCATCCATCGTGGTCACACAGTCAGACAAATCTAAGAAATATCAACAGTAAGCCCTTTCTTACAGAGCTTATTTTGACAACATAAGTTATGATTTTAGCCTGTTGTTTGTCTCAGACAGAGGATCTGAGGTAGCAGCAGCCTCCCTCAAGGGCATGGTAACACGATGACAGGAGTGAGCTGGCAATGGCAGTGTCCTCAGCTGGCACCACCAGGGCTGGCCAAGGATGTCTAGCCACAGCCATATTTTTCAGAGCCAAGTGTAGGATGTTAAAGCAAAGTCACTTTTTTCCAGATCCAGTTTTGCTTTCCCTTTGATCTTTCCAGCTCTGCTCTCTTTTAGGCATTCGGGTTTGCTTGCATTTTTGAAAACAGGATGAACTGGTTTAACAGTTGGAGTTTTATTTTTGCTTACTTTTGCTTGTCTGGATTCTGCAGAACTGAAACTTCATTCCCACCTTTTTAATTAAAATTTTTCAACATCCTGGATTACTGAAAAGGTTTCATATGAAGTTGAGATCTTTATTTGCTATAGCACAGGAACATAAACACCGTTCTAGGCTCTCAGGGTCTATTAAGGCAACACTCACAGTGTCTAACAGCAACCCATAAGGAATGCATCCAAAAAGAGTAAAGAAGAAAGGGAAGTATCTAATGAACTAGCTAAATCCAAGCAAGACACTTAGATACATTGGCTCGTATTCCTCATAAGCAGAGCAGAGGCATCAAATAAAGTTGGACACAATTATTTTCAGTGGTTGCTTTTAAAATTTGCTTTCATTTCAGAAATCAAATAGACATAAAACTTTAAAGATGCTTTCATGAAAAGGAGCCCCATCAGAATTTTGCTCCTCAGGTTATTAACACAAGCTTGCCTACAAACCCTGTAGTGTCCTGCATCATGTACCCCCACTGTGACCCTTCCAAAGACCCACAATACCTTCTGAATAAAATGCATTTGAAACAAATATAAAACTTGGAGTGTTTTCAAAATGATGCGATGCCATTTTTTGATGAACTCCCACTGTTGCAGATGTTCCAGGTGGTCCCAATGCTTGTGCTCCTTTCTCTTTACCTTTAGGTCTGAGTGGGCTGTTGGGAGGATCAATGTGTAGATCTCTGTCAAGATTTCTTGCAGTGAACTCATTGATGTATTGACCATCTTCATACACTGATACAGCAAATAAAGAAAAGGGGTTTCAGACTTAGATGAGACTTACATGCAGCTGTAACAGAACTAATAAAAGTCACCAACCAATAAAGCAACAACCTGTGTGGAAGTAGGGGATTAAAGTGGAATGTCTTTCTCCAGAACTTACAGGGTTATCAAATCATGTGGCAGAAAAATTCAGAAATCTTTTGATCAAGTTCATCTAGGATGCTGCAATTATCTCACCATTTTGAACACTGACTGTGATTTTAAGAATGGAGTGTTTGACTTCACCAGCTCAGTAATGTTATTGCCAATATTACTTTATTTTATTTTAATGTGCTTAACTACACAAGATTTTTCAAAAGCCTAATTCACAAAACAAAAACTAAGCAAACTCAGAAACTGCATTGTTTGACATCATGCGTCACATGGACAGACCATCAACAAGGCTGGAACTGTGATCTAAGATCACGGCCCAGAACAACACTCAAAAACCTGATAGCACTAACAGACTATGAAAAGACCCTGTAATCTCAAGGAGACCTTGCAGTGTGGGCCCTGCTTCATTATTTGGTGTCTATGCCCAAGTTCATGATTCAGCTGCTTGATCCCAGGAACTACAGGAAAAATTTCCTTGGCTCTTTTATTTTGCTACCTTTGCTGCTGAAATCTCTGGGTGATTTAACGGAGAAACTTTTGTCAATTCTGCCATTATTGAAATCAGAATGCAACAAATTTGATGCACAGAAAAAGTAACCAATTTTTTCCAAAGATTTACCAAAATAAACCTGTCCTCTAGCTTATATTTTCACTGGATGTCAGTGCATATGGAGCTATGATTAGATAGATGATTTTAAGGCTGAGATAATTTCTTGTTTTCTAAAGAGAAAAAATAATTATCTTTAAACAAAGGCAAGCCGGTGTCCAATGAGCATCTCCTTGTAGCTGTCTTTGTTGTTCTCAGTGTGAGACAATCACTTTGAAGGCTCATTTTACTACAAGGGCACTTGTGTGAAAAGTAGCCCACAGGACACTGCAATGGTGATTAGTCTTCTTGTACTCCCAGATCCTTTGTGCCAGACCTTCAGCATGACAGTTCAAATGGGTTAGGAGTTCACTCTCACTTAATTAATCCCAGATTTTGTTCATATGGTACACATCGTTGGTGGCAGGACTTCCAAGAAGTACTGCATAGGTATGAAATCAGCAAACAATGACTTCATTTTTCTTTGTGGTTCTTTGTGAAGTAGGCCTTAATTCAGCAAAAAAACCCAACCAAATGAGCAAAAATAACCCCAAACATACAGCTATCCTTTCCAGAATCAATATTAAGATAAAAAACTTTACTTCAAATGTACATTTTAATTGTTATTTACAAGATCCAAACACAGAGATTGTCAGAAAAAAAATAAACTTTTGATTTTCCTTTAATATGTAGTTATATTAGCAAGCATTGTGCTGATTAAAACACCTCAATGCATTCCCCGTCTTGTCCTCCTATCAAGTATCTTTTTTTTATGCTGTTGACATTTCTTGTTTACTTGAGAGAAATTAATTTTATTGGGTGTAGCTCAAATCTCTAGCCTCATGGCTTGAAAGAGCTCATGCTATGAATGTCTTTGCTTTTCAAACTTTTGCTCATGAACATATAGCTGTGGGTATACATTGTACTTGTGTATATACTGCAGGTCTTTCTGCCTAACCTTTATCTCTGAATGCACAGAACCCTGATGTGGTTTATCATTTATGAAGGATTTTCAAGACCTATACAGATGATAAAAGTATATAAATGAATAGGGATATATTTGCCACATGGATGTTTTATCTCAATGTAAATCTGAACAGTAAGGTTGGTTTAGGTCCATTCTTTGAAATTACTAATAGGGTTGGAAACATGGTTTTAGTAGGGATGGAATTCATAATATCTTTGGATACCAGTAATGTAGACATCTTCATCTGGGCTAGGAATCTGCTCATTTAGTTCATGCACAAAATTGATGGCCAGTAGTTCCCTCTGCACAAGCCTGTTTCTGTCCTTAAGGATATATTTTTTTGTGACTAACTCAGATACATTCTGCATTACAGACGTGTAAATGTAGGGCAAATAGCTATCACCTTTGCCAGTTACTTGGGTCAGGTCAGCATTTTATTTACTATGTCTGCCTCTAGAATTTGGCATTACAGTCAGGATTTTAGTGAATCCACCTCCTTTTCCAGTGCAGGAAACTAGAACAAATAGAGTCCTCCAATAGTCCTGCAGCAGTGAAATGTCATTAAGGTCCTGGATGTGACTCCTGAAGTTATTATGTTTAGAAGATGTGTTTGCCAAGATGAAGTCCAGTATAGCCAGATATTGGCAAAAAAGCTCTAACAGACAGACAAGTATATGAACACCATCAATGTGCAGAGGACACATTAACTTTTTCATGTCTGTACCTCTTCCACTGGTGTTGTCCAGATCTTGGATGAGATCAGGTTTTAGTCAAACAGAGCTTACCAAGGCTTAATCCAATCAAAACAGAGGGTAGGAAGGTAGGCAAGCAAAACTGCTTAAAAAAAATTCTGCAGCTTTAGTACAAAATGCATTTAGATTAAAGGTCTAGGAGGAAAATTGCTTAATTTATGGATTAATTTAAGAATGTTCCTCCATTTATCAATGCTGTTAATGCCATGATGCACAGCAGCTCCAGGATCTATCTAATTCTGGTGGACAGCAAACTGACTGCAATTGTGCATGCCTTTGCAGTCTGGTGTGTGTGTATTATTGCATCCTATAATAGCTGACCAGTAAGGTAATAGGAGGTAGGTAAATTCTGCAAACCCTGAATGTTGAAGGTCATCTATGTGGGAATCTAGACCCTGATAAAAGAATTGTCTATATTACGTCAGTGTACGCTAACAATCTATACAAATGTCAGAGGCACATAGTCGATGACCCTCTTCCCTCGACACAAAGGGTCTTTCTCTTTGAAGTACAATGCATTACACTTTGGCCTAAGGTACACTTTTGTCTAAGAAGCAGGAATAAACCCCTCAAAGAAGGAAAGGTCTTCACAGATCTCACTGCATTTCCTCAACCTATGCTCTGGAAAAGAACAATACATACTTCTGCTAGGTCTGCTGAAGCCAAAAGCTACATATTATCCTTACTATTCTCCTGAAGAAAAAAGACAGTTATATATCATAATATCAGTTGTAGTGCTTAACATACAACTATTGGGTGCTTAGATACTAAGGCTACAACTCTAATAAAAATCAAATGTGGCTGGGACTCTTGTCTGGCACTGAGGCCACCTGGCACAGTACACTGCCAAAATCAATACTACTAAATGCTATTAAATACTACATCAGTATATTAAAATCTCTTGCTCTGCAAAACAGGACGACTGCCTATTAGAAATAGCTCCTGTCATGTGCTAATCTCAGAGCCATGCCTGGGAACAATTTGAGAAACTGCTGATGTGGGCCAAAAATATGCCAGAAACTTCTCTAATAATTTAAAACTGTAGAAGATTGACTTGCAAGGCCTGGGAATATTCCTTCACACTGCTACATTTATAGTATAAGTGTAGCTTGTAGAGATGAAGGTAAAGTCCTGTAGAAATTAGGGTTTCTGGGAATATGGACTATTCAATACAGTGACTCAATTCACTCAGTTATCTGCAGCCCTGCATTAAGTCTGTGTCTGATTATGTAAGTTGTCCTAGAAAACATTTTATATAAAGAAGCATTAATTTATTATCTCCTATTATTCTACAGTTAATTTTAAAGTACAAATTCATTCAAAGATGGTAGGATTAGTGAGCTGAGACATTCTTCTATTTACGCATCTGAACTACATCTCCTCTATTTACATATCTGCACTATATCTGAAAGTTTAGTTTTTAGTTTAAAGCCTTTTAACTAACCTCTTCCCTGCAAGTTAGAGCAGCCTGACTTTCTCTGCATGAGTTTTTAGACTGCACTTTCTGGGGGAAAATACAGAATAATTAGTATGATGACAGGTTCATATTTTTATTTAAACTATTGAGCAAAGTAGGCAATGCGTGTGCAATAGCATCAAAACGTGTTCCATTAGAATACATAGTACTCTTTGCATGACAATATGCACCTTGTTCTCTTAACTATGAGATGTAAAAATTCTTTACGAGCTTACTATATTTGAAGGCAAAAGGAAAAAGCACTAAATCAGGCAAATACTGAATTTCACCTGGCCATGTGTTGCAGATCAAAAAGACTGAGTTAAACCCCACAAAGTTAAACCTTTACATCTTCAAACAAAAATAGAATGTTCCTTCTGAGGCTATTACATTGTTTGCCATGTAATTTTATCACTAATAATGGCTGCATGTTAGCAAGAGAGGCCCTGAATAGGTTCAAGCAATAGACACTTTTTTGGTTTCTGTTGTTAATCTGTCAAAGTCAGATGCCTAAAACAGTGTAAAGGTAGAAAGACAGAGGGACAGAAAGAGAGAGAAAGAAAGGAAGGAGAGGAGGAAGGAAGGAAGGTTGGTTGGCTTAATACAGAGGCACAAATTAAAGCAGTGAAAAAAGAATGAAAAGAGACCCGGACTCAGGGAGGAGAGATGAAAGTAAAAGAAAAGACAAACATACACAGCTAAGGCCAGAGTGCAAGTCCTTTCAAGTCCTCATTAACCCCACAGTAAAGAGGTTCCTTGTGAACATTTAGCCTTTTCATTGAGCTCTGCTTTTTCATTGACAAATGTCAGCTGTGAAACATGTTTGGACACAGCAGTAACCCTCTAAAACCTCTTTCATAGAGTGCAAGCCAAATCCACCACTATGTTTTAGCTCCATGAGCAGACACACTAATGTGAATAGTATATTATATCAATGTGTGGATGGGAAAATAACACCCATGTCTGTGTGAGCAGCTGTGCAAGAACCGGGAAACTGAAATTTCCCTGATTACAACCTGAGCACCAAAGTCACCAGGGCAGCATAATTGTGAGTGAAGGGTGAACACTCACTCATGGCTGATTTCTTCGAAAACCCTCCAAGAGAGCATGACTGCCTCATTCATCTTTGAGGGCCTCAGGAGCAGCTGTCACAAAGAGGGACGATGGCACTGCAGCCCAGAACAGCTTCTTTTTTGCAAGCACAGGGTCAGCATCCAGGCTGTCTCACTGAGAGCTTAAACATGTGCTTAACTTTTAAGTTCATAAGTAAACCCATTAACTTTAGTGTGGCCATTCATAGAGGTGAAGCTCAGCTGAGGACTGGGATTTTTTGAAAGACATGAAGCACAGACCCCTAACAGAATCTGAAGTTCTTTGAATTTAGAAAGTCCCTTCCCAGGGAATATTTTCAGTGACCCTGCAAATAAGTTTGATATATGATGTTACATGATTTAGGAGGGACAAACCCAGAGTGGCATTTACAAGAAACTCCTAAGATATTTTTGTCTACATAAGTTTTTTCCTTGCCAGTGGTAGTTAGTTTGTTCTTTCTTCATTTATTGATGCTAAGAAAAAAAAAAAAAGAGAGGGAAAAAAAGCCAATTATTTGAGGTCAAATGTGTCCCAGCCTAAAATGTGAATTACTTAAATAACAGAGCATGTCACAAAACTGACATCAGTGTTTCTCTTCAGTCCCACCCAATGATAATGGGAAGACATTTGAACAATTTCAGCAGACCAAAATAAACAAAGATTTTGTGCAGACCCTTTTGAGAGCTAGAGCCAGTAAACCTGTATCCAACTAAATAACTTTGTCAAACTAGAAATTCCTCTGATATTTCCTTATTCAGCAAGTAGAGACTGGATTTCTACAATAATGAGCATGTTCAGGACCAGCTGAAAGAAATTAGTCCATGCTTCTCTTGTTTATATTAATTGTTACCACACAGAAGACAGCTGTCATCTTTAAATTTCATTTTAGTGGGAATGAGATATCACTTTTGTGATAGGGGAGGGAAAAAGGCAAGAACATAGCAGGGAGAAATTCTGCATTTTAGCTACTATGAATAGGTACCAATTATTTTATTACCAAATGGTACAGAGAGAACACAATAGGGAACAATGAAAACATTCCTGCAAGAAAGAATAGGAGAATATTATTTGTAATGAGAAAAACATAGCACACTAGGAAGAATGGTTTTCAAGGAAACCCCTTTTTACAGAGATGAGAAGCAAATGGAACAAGGCTCTGAAGTGGAAGCATATGTGCACACCAAGGGGAGCTGACGTAACTGGTAAGTGGAACTTGGCCTTCTCCAGAACACCAGGTCTTTGTGGAGGACAGCAGAAGGGGGTGTGGCAGGCAGCGAGGGAGGCATGTGAGAGGGAGCTCTGTTTACAGCTGAGGTGACATAGGCAGCTTAGCTACTGCTCTCCTTGGAGTCCACACCAATACTCCCCAGACACCTTCCAAAGTACAAGCTGCTGCCTCCTTTCTGCTGTGTGATATGCTGGTTGTAACTATTGCCATAGCTAAACACAGGTAGTTGCCATGGTATGTCACAAATCCACTCAGAAACACCCTCAAAATGGCACATGTGGCTGTCAGCACCTCTGAGCCATGAGTACATGGGGCTGAACCATGACAGATCCGGGACAAAATGAGTATGTCCAGGTGATCAATACAAGTTGGTGCTGTTAGGAAAGGGACACCCCGTGCAACAGCCCCTTGTGGCAAATCTTGTCCTCTAGGTGAGTCAGTGACTTCACATCCCAGCCTGTACACCCCAGCCTAGGGAGCAGGCAGCCCCAGGGAGGCTTCCTGTCCTCAGTTGCAGTCAGTAATATCCTTCCACTCTGTACATAGAAGGTGCAGCTTCTGGCATGTGAATTTGTCCTTACTACTAATTTAATTCAGTCTCCTCAGATTGTAACACTTAAAATAAATCTAGGTGAGTCAGTGACTTCACATCCCAGCCTGTACACCCCAGCCTAGGGAGCAGGCAGCCCCAGGGAGGCTTCCTGTCCTCAGTTGCAGTCAGTAATATCCTTCCACTCTGTACATAGAAGGTGCAGCTTCTGGCATGTGAATTTGTCCTTACTACTAATTTAATTCAGTCTCCTCAGATTGTAACACTTAAAATAAACAACTTTGCTATGGGCTCTAACTCATTCCTTGAGTAGTCTTGGTATTACAAAAGTTTCCATTGCCATAAAGGCAAAAGCAGAGACTCAATGCAACGAAAAGGTTAATTGATGTCAGCACATTTTGGAGAGGGATGCTAGGAAGGAGGAGTATGTGCTTACAGCAAATAACCAAGACAAAAGATCCAGGCTCTTTCCCCATCTGTGCAGCAGTCCTCTTGCACGGGTTAGGGGGAGCCACTTATGTCTTCTGCTGATGTTGTTCTTTTGCAATGTACTTGATTGCAGGTACACCTGATTGCAGCCATGTAATCTGAGGTGTCATCAGCACAGCATGAAAGGAGGTGAAATTATCACTCAGTCTGGATAAGAAGGAAGGAAAAGCAATGGACATACCAGGAAGAGCAGAAGGATAGAGATACTGCTTTGGATCAGAGCTGCCAGCAGGGCAATACAGCAGAGGTGAGTTTTGAGGAGACATTACAGACTGGGGATCTGGGGAGCCCTTCTTGTGCACAGAATGCAGCAGGGGATACAATCCAAACTTTTAAAGAGAAAATTACAGTAATGGGTAATAAAAAGTGGAAAAGCAGGCAGGAGAATTAACAGCAGCGTGCCAATAATGTCATTGGCATATATTCTCTTCAAGTTCTAAATGTAATGGGTGAAGCAGTTACATCCTCAAGCGACCTCTCCATTCCTCACTTCCCACCTAATCTAGGGTTTTGTGTCCTCAGATGTAGGGACTGAAAGCTCTTGGACTGTCTCCTTCAATTATTCTAGTCAAAGCAATTTTGCATAGTCAATGCCTGTTATATAAAGCCTAGTCTAAACAGGCTGTCTTGATTTAAATAAAATGGAATAGGGCATGAAAAAAGAGCCATTTAACTGGCATTTCTAAGAAAGGGGTAATTTTTGATGATGAGGCAGTTGTATCTGGGGTTTGTAAACCTTTTGCTTGTACACCTAGAGAGCATGGGTTTATGACCTAAGAGAGGATAGGCAGGTAGGGATGTAACATTTATAGCCTATGGGAGGGTAAGCAGGTAAGACAGATAACATTTAAGTGGTGGCACTAAAATGATTAAGGCTTTACTGTACTTCTCTAGCTGGAAAGCAGTAAGTGATTACAAAGCATTATTATCTCATCGTAAGAGCTCACTCAACACATAAGGAAAAACAAATAGTTCACTTTGTACATTTAATTCAGTCATTTGCCTGTTTACATTGAAACCTGGCTGCTTTAACTGCCCAAATGTTTAATATCAAGTAGGTTCAAAGAAAAGTATAACTCTTCAGCAATGAATTTCCTGACTTTGCTCTTTCTGTTTAGAAAAGATGATAAAATGGATTGCAATGTTTTACAGAATTTCAGTATTTATTACATATTGAAGCTATTGGCCTAGCATTTTAGAAAGATTTACAGGTTTTTGTCTTCAGATGTCACATAACAACTTTAAGACTAATCTCAACCAAAGATGCTAAATTGCCAAAGGAGTTTCACAACTGTCTGGAGTCTTAAACCTTTCACGCCGGAATTTAGCTCTGCAGGGTCCATGAGTATGTGAATAAAGAAAAATAAAAAGGAAATAAGTGAGCCAGCTAAATAATTTGTTCAGTTGTACAGTGATTAATTGAAAAGACTGCAGAGACCCTTAAGCTGATGAAATTAAACACTGCAGGAAGTGGAAAAGCAATAAACAAAATGGCAGAGGTTGTTGAAGCCTATGGACAAGGTGGTGTTACCAAACACTGAGCCCTGAGGCAGACTCTACCCTGCAGCAGAGGCACTGTTTCCCTTACCCTCCTCTAATGCAGAAGCATTATACTCTACTAGGGTTTCTCAAACATTTACAAAGCACCATTTCCCTTTTGGTTCATCTTTCTCTTTCCCAAGCCCACTGCAGCTCCATTCCTTCAGGGTGAGAGAACAAGAGGGGTGTTACATGCTTGTCCTCTCCTCCCTGTTTCTGCCAGAACTGAGTGCTGATAGCAATTAAAGGTGTGTAATTAGCAATTCCCTTGCTATTCAAGCACTGACAGCCGATACTTGCAGCCAATTCTCACTTTGTCTCTCAGCGGAACTGAGCTGCTGCTGACTTATGCTGTCTAAAACTTCATGACCCCTTTGAATGCTCTTGTGACCTTCAAGGGGTTCATGACCCTGACAGAGAAACATTGGGCCATTTCTGTAAAACACTGTTATTTTTTCATAGGTAAATATTCCTGTGCTCTGAAGTGCACTAACAGCTTGAAATGGACCCCTGCAGCTGTCAGACACTGGCAATAGACTTGAGTGACCCTGGCACCCAAGAGAACATCATGTGCCATCTCTATAGCTGCTCATCACAGATGCTGTGCAACATCCTGCCAGTCCAAAGAGGGAACCCCAGTTTGAAAGGAGAATGAAGGAGAGTCATGTGCAGTGACCACAGCAGAAGATGAACCAGTACATAGACAACATCATCTCATGTTGACTGGAAAGCTACAGCCAGGCCCTACAGATACCTGCACACAGCAGACCTGTGTGGTGCCAGGAGCAACAGCAGAATATTTAATCATGTTGTAACTGAAACCAGCACTCTGTTGCAAGGTGAACAGCTCCAGTGCTGGCATGATCCACAGCAGAGCACTGTAGTGTGGTGCTCAGGGACATTTCCTGAAGTGGGAGAGCCTCATGGGGAGCCAAATGAGCCTCCGGGTGCCTGCAGCTCACATGACAGCAGATTATGGGACCTGGGTGGGGTTTGAAGCAAAGGAGGCCAAGTGCCCTCACAATGCAAAAGAATCCCTTAGGCAGTGCTGTCAACCAAGAGTGATGGCAACAGAGTGACCATTTGCATGGCAGTTGGCACACAAGTTGCACAGGAAGGGTGCTGAAGACCTGACAGTTCATCCAGGGAGCAATGGTATCCACCCACAGGAAGCCATGGACTTGTTAAGCTGTACATCCACCATGACTGATTCAGCTGCCAAGACAGAGCTCTGGTGGGAACATGCAGCCACCCCAGTGCCAGGCTGCAGGGTCTCCCTTGCTTTTAGGCCAGTATGAATGGCAGCTGTGAGCACAGCTGAGGGAGGTGGTACCTGTGTAGAGGAACTCCTCAGTGGCAGAGCTCCAGGAGTAGGTGAGTATGTCAAGGAGTATCTGGGAGTCCAAGAGAGAGACAGACTACTGGAATGGCACCCTGCCTTCCCCGGGACAGGCAGACAGGATGCATGAAACAGAGGATTCCCTATCTCTCCACTTGTCTGATTGTGCCACATTAAGGGACAGTCGTGGGAAAGACATGGACACATTGGAACGAGTCCAGAGGAGAGCCGATAAGTTGACCAGAGGGCTGGAGCACTTCTCATATGAAGACAGGCCAAGAGAGTTGGGGCTGTTCAGCCTGGAGATCAGGCCCAGCCACCATCAGTTTATGAAAAGCAGGTCGAGCTTGACCAACATAATTTCGTTCTATGACAAGGTGTAACTTTTGGTGTATGAGGGAAAGGCTGTACATATGGTCTACCTGACTTTAGTATAGCCTTTGACACCATTTCCCACAACATTTTCCTGGAGAAGCTGGCAGCCTATGGCTTGGATGGGTGCACTTTTCACCACATAAAAAACTGGCTGGATGACTGGGCCCAGAGAGTGGTAGTGAATGGAGTTAAGTCCAGTTGGCAGCCGGTCATGAATGGGGTTCCCTAGATCTCCATACTGTGGCCAGTCCCATTTAATATCTTTGTCAATCATCTGGACAAGCAAATCAAGAGCACCCTCAGTAAGTTTGCGGATGACACAGAGTTGGCTGGGAGTGTTGATCTACTGGAGAGTAGGAAGGCTCTACAGAGGGATCTGGACAGTGTGGTGGGCTGAGGCCAGTGGTAGGAGGTTCAACAAGGCCAACTGCCAAGTCCTGCACAACTCCATGCCACACTATAGGCTGGGGGAAGAGTGGCTTGAAAGCTGCCCACCTGGGAGTGCTGGTTGACAGCCAGCTGAACATGAGCCAGATGTGTGCCCAGGTGGCCAAGAAGGCCAGTGACATCCTGCCTTGTATCAGAAATAGTGTGGCCAGCAGGACTAGAAAAGTGATTGTCTCCCTGTACTCAGCACTGGTGAGGCTGCATCTCGAATCCTGGGTTCAGTTCTGGCCTACTCACTATAAGAATGGCATTAAGGTGCTGCACCAGTGAAAGATAACAAAGCTGGTGAAGGGTCTAGAGAGTAGGTCACATAAGGAGCAGCTCAGGGAGCCTGGAGAAAAGGAGGTTCAGGGGAGACCTTACTGCTCCCTTCAACTACTTGAAAGCAGGCTATAGCCAGGTGTGTGTTGGTCTCTTCTCCCACATAACAAGTGATGACACAAAAGGAAATGGCCTCAAGTTGCTCTAGAGGAGGTTTAGGTTGGATGTTAGGAAAAATTTATTGACCAAAATGGTTGTCAAGCATTGGAACAAGCTGCCCGGGGGTGTGGTGGAGTCACCATCCTTGGAGGCATTTAAAAGATGTATATATGTGTTGCTTAGGGACATGGTTTAGGAGTGGACTTGGCAGGGTTGGTTTAATGGTTGGACTAGATGATCTTACAGGTCTTTTCCAGCTTAAACAATTCTATGATTTTCATTACACCTGCTTGAATCTTTCTTTTACCTGGGACAAAACTAGGTAGTGCTGTTGATGTTCATAGATCCTAGCATAAATGGGGAACCCCTGTATTGCTGCAACAGACTTTGGACCACTCAAGCACCAAACAGTGTAGAGCCCTGGGAGGATATTCAGACAAGGCAGGCAGACAGGGCAAGGCAGTCGGCTTTGGATTTGGTCCCAGTTTGACTTCCCTGCTTGATTTTAAGCAGCCTGTGAACAAACATTTACTACAGTAACAGCAAACAAGGGAGTCTCTGTAAGGTGTAAAGTGGGGATGCAAATTACAAGCATATGTAAATTGAAATAGTTTAGGTTAGAATTCAGTGACTAAGTGCTTATTTCAGAATGCTCATTCCATGCCTTGAACTACTGCTTTGTCCATCTCTTCAGTGGCAGAAAGCAATTTAGCATAATCCTTCTACTGTAATGTCCAGTTTTTCCATAAAGATTACAGATGAAACCAAAAGGCCTCATTCTAAAGCAGGCTTACTGCTTTGCAAAGCTGATCACTGTGTTTAACGGGACCAGAATGGTCCATTGGAGAACAGAGAGTAATCTCACATTTGGGAGGATGCGATGAAGGAGTCCCGGACAACCTAAACAATCCTCGTTTGCCAAACAATGTGTGTGAGGCTTAAAAAATGATGAATTCAAAACACATTTCCCACTTCGCAACAATTGGAAAATACCTTTCAATCAAATGAATAATAAAACTCACTTCCCGAAACCAGCAAGGCTGATTATCATCTAGCTTAAATCACTCTAATGCTACTCGCATGAATGTAGCTGCACCCACCAACTGATACCATCTGAGGATCTGGTCCAAGAATCTGCGTAAGGAAGAGTGTAAAAAATGATGGGAGACCTTTAATTTTTTGGCACACAGGCCTAACTGTTAATCTCATCAAAGTCAGTTCCCTTACCTCTTGCATTGCACTCAGCTTTAAATACCATAGCTTTGCTTTTTTTTTCTCATGGTATTTCTGCTTCTATCTTTGACATTCTTTGACTTCCAGCTGAAATATGGATATTAAAAGAAGCACCCAAATTATTTTTAAATGTGACTATTTTTAAACTCAGAAATGTTGCTTCGTTGTGGGGGATGAAAATTCAAGTTGTTGTTAATTTTACTCCAACAAACAATAATAGTGAGACACTATGTTTCTTTAGAAAAAATAAAGTGTTGAAGTGTATTTATCTAAGAAGACACTGAACATTACAGACTTGGCCTGCCTGAGACGTGGTTCATGCAAGTAGGACATTCAACCTTTTATTGCAGTACTCTTGCAAATTATATAAAGGAAGTTTTAGTCAAAGATTTCCTGTTTTTTGTAAATGAATTTAAGTTACTGAAATCTCAGGTACTGTAAGTTCGTGAAGAAGAGGCTGCTATTCACAGTGATAACTTTAATAAAGCTTTCTAAAAGTACATGTAAGCTATCAAAATCACATTAAAAACTGAAAAAAATTGTTTTGGGAACAGTTCAGTCTATTTCACTCTTCTTTCAATGATGGCTGATGAAATTATTTACATGGCTTTCTATTCCCATTTCCCAAATCTGCAGCTTCCTAGCATGAAGCTGGAAGAGATGGATTTACTGTACTAGGGTGACCTTTTTTACTGGAAAAGCTGAGCTAACTCAGAACTGGTTCCTCCAGCCTTTTGAGCTCATGCAAGTAGGAATGGCCATAATTTAAGTATAGAAGGAATGGTTCTTTGAAGCATAAGATATATGTAGACAAGCCACCCAAATATCCAAATTTCTTGGGAGCTCACCCACTCTGTGGTTCCCAGAGTACTAATAAAATGTTTTTCACTACCCTTTTTTTTAGTTGTTGCTCCCACCATGTTTGTGCAATTTCCCTGGAAAGGATGTGATGTGGTTAAGGCTGTTTTAAAAAAGATTATCTTGATTTTGTCCACTCCAGCTGGCCCCAACATTTTGCTAGAACTCAATTGAATACATTTGAATCCAGTTTTAAGATCTGTCAAGACTGTAAGAACTTAAGGGTAGGAATCAAGTCAAGCTGGTGTGGGGTGAGCTTGGAAAAATGCCTAACTTTACGTTCTGCCCATGCTGTAACTCACCTTGCTAGAGATGCAACTTATGGGTTCATGGTACATTTACCCTAAAGAAAGTGGTTTAAGTATATTGACTTGCAAGCACAGTAGGATACAACCCAGCCTGCAGCAACACCTCCCACTCCCAGCTGTGGTAGTATCTCCACTTCTTCCACTGTTGCTGAAGCCTGCAAGCCTGAACTATACATAAGTTGCTCCTAAATGATGTGAGCGTGGTGTGCTTACCCAGCCCACTGGCAAATTCAATTTGACTTCCTAATTCTGTGAACTACAGGCATTCACTGCTTTCTGTGATTTGCCCTTTCTTGCCAAAGAAGGTGGCAACAGACAAGAGTGAGACACTCAGGGAGGCCACTGGAGACCACAACCATGTCCACTATTGGTGTTTTATCTCCTGTGTCTGCATGTCAATGCCTGAAACCTCATCTGGACTCAGCCAGGTTGAGTTGGTGCAGTCTAATCTAAACTTCCAGGTCTGGCTTGCTTCTCCTAATGAATCCTGCTGGGCAGATTTCAGGGTTTTGCAAGAGAGGTGGCTCCTGCAGCTGAGCCAACAGCGGCAATTGGGCCACCACAATTGGGCACATTGGCTTAATCGGCCCATGAGCATCAGTTAGGGTGAAGGTAAATGCCCTTCCTGTCCTCCTGCCTAACTGTGGGCAGAAGAACAGAGGAAGATCCATCTTTGTGGATGAAAAGACAAAATATCTCCTACCACCCTGATGAATTTACACAGAGCTTGTAATCAATCTTCAGACACTTCCCCTAATCTAGGCAAAACTTCAGCCATGCATTTTTCATGTCCAGCTCTCAGCTGGATTCTTCACGGACTACCACTGTCAGAAAATATTATTACCATTGCTAGTATTTGATAATTGCATCAACCTCTATTTTTCAAAGATGGGACACTTAAAATTAGTATGGAGTTTCCTCTTAGATTTACTGGTACAATTTTGCAGTCATGTATAGGAGGAACAAGAAAATGAAGTGGCAAAACACTCTCTTGCCTTAACTTGTTAAGGCAGTTGGGAGTCCTGAGTCTAAATTTTCTCATCTTATTTCTTTCTGATTATGAATTGAATACATGCAGTAGGAAAAGAAAAAAAGAAAAGAAAAGAAAAGAAAAGAAAAGAAAAGAAAAGAAAAGAAAAGAAAAGAAAAGAAAAGAAAAGAAAAGAAAAGAAAAGAAAAGAAAAGAAAAGAAAAGAAAAGAAAAGAAAAGAAAAGAAAAGAAAAGAAAAGAAAAGAAAAGAAAAGAAAAGAAAAGAAAGAAAGAAGACTAAGCTGTAACTTTCAGTTCTAAAGAAGCAGCTCTTTTAATGACAGTGCTTATAAAAACAATATTATGTTAAATTATTTAGTATGTTTTATTTAATAAAAAGGAAAAAGGAAGATGAAATAGGGCATTGAGGAAATTCCTCTTTGTTTATTTTTGTCTCTGTGGTGGTTCATTTTACCCACCAGTGTTTTTTCTTCATTGCAAATCCCCCTTCTCTCTTGATTAAAAACAGACTCTCTAATAAAAATGGTTTAAGATCACAGTGATAACTTCAATTCAAGAACATGAATAAAGAGCACCCTTGGAGGAAAGACCCCATCTGCTCACATATGATATTAGGAAGGGAGTGCATAATGCAGAGTAGTGATTGCTACCAGGTGTAAGATTATTCAGGTCCTCCACGTATGGTTTCTAATCTATATGGCCACTTAAAAAAAGAGGGATTCGAGTATCCTATAAAACAGGTCCTATGTTTTACATTTGACCTCTTCCTGAACATCAACCTTATTAAAAACAAATAAAAAAATGTCCTGAATGGAAGCTGTAGTTTGATCTGGAGCTTATGGAGGCTGACAGCAAACCTGCTATTGCTTTTAGCAGGGCAGGAGCTGGCCCCTGCTTCATTCAAAAAGAAACCCTTATCAAGCTGCCTTGCAACAATCACTCCACAAGTGGTTTCTATTTCATTTTATTCTAATAACCTTACAGAAATACATTTTTCACCAAATTGAAAGCTTGTCTTCCCTGAAGCCCTGGAAAGGATTAGATAGCATTACATCAGACATTTCAAACAGTAAATTGTGAACTTGGAAGAAGCACTTCAAAGCATGGTTATGTGAAGCTTCAAGTGCCCAGGCAGAACAGAAGAGGTGAAACAATTGCAATCTCTACACTGGAAAGCAGTGACTCAGTGAGTGTAAGCCATGAATCCCATTATTTTAATCTAAATATATATTACCATGAGGTTTGAAATCCACATCTAATATACTTTGCTAGTTGCAGTAAGAATGTATAATAAGGACCTGGTCTCAAAGACAAAATGTGAGCAAGACAAAAGCAGGTTATGAGCAGAGATGGCAAGACTTTTGCACACCTCTTTTTTACACTTTTACAAAAAGCACAGCAACTGGAGTTTAGGAAGGCACAATTTTTAGCCAAAATAATTAAATTTAAAAAAACCAAACCAAACAACCAGTTAGTACAGAAAGAAATGAACATATGAAGAGAAACCTCTGGCTTGTATAGTTTCCTCATCTGAATTCACAAGAACAGATTAAATTGGAATTAGTCTTCTGACTGTTTAAAGCTCTTCACTGGGTAAAGTCAGGGATAAGTGTTTGCACTGCCATAATTATACTGACATAAGTGGCTAAAGACCTCTGCTATCCACACAAAACAGGTGCCACTTCACCTGCAATAGGGATGCTCCTTTTATCCCCAAGCAAGGCATTACTGAGCTAGTAGCAATGGCCACATTTCACTGCTCATTAAGTCATTATGAGGAGCGAGAAACATGGGTTCAAGGAAAAGATTGCTTTGGGGGTGGTTTGAAGTGAGAGGAATAGGCAGCTTACCGGATTTTGACAGAGATCATTTCATCAAAATGGTTTTTCAGGGAAAAACTATTTTGTGGGTTTTTTTGGTTGGTTGAAATTATTTTTGTTTGGGTTTTTCTTGTGTTCTTTGTTTTGTGGAGGGGTTTCTGTTTGGTTTTTTTCATTGGTTTTCTTTTACTTTTATTTTTCTCTTACATTAAACACAAGTATTTAATTTCAACTCACTGTGGGACTGATTTCTGCCAGCTTCCTCTGTGCTCTTTGCTCATCACTCTCCCTGGGCTGAGTTCCCCAAAGGCTGTAGCTTCCAGGGAGTTTCATAGCATCATAATGCAGTTTGGGAAGGCAACATCTCTCAAAAGAACAGGAACTACTCAGGGGTCAAGGAGCCTCCTTTTTGTCAAGCAGCAAAAATCACAACTAAGACATACTGCAAAAACTTTTTTGAGATGAACATTTTGGCTTTAAGCTGAAAAGAACCAATGAAAGTTTGGGCCTTGGACTGAAGGCTGTTTCCAGTGATGGAAAGTCCAAATAGAGTCGTTCCTAGCTATTCTGTATCCATGGAAAATAGTTATAACAATTTCTTCAAAAAATACTTTTCCTTATATGTGTTGAAGTATATCTATAGTATTTTATGCTTTTCCCATTGCTGTATGCTTAATATCAGTCCCAGTTTATATTCTTCACTAAACTTGGACCAGAGATGCTGGATTGATTGCCCACAGTCATACCAGAATGTCTGAGAATGCCATTTGGATTCTCTTCAAGTTATTGGGATGAATATAGTGGTTTGCTGCAAAAAAATAACCTTCCTTGACTCTATAGTTCCCATACTCATCTTTCCTATCCTATGGTGCATAGCTGTGTTTCCACAGCCCTGTGACCCTTGTCTCATAAGTGCCCCTGAAAAGATAGTACAGCCAGGACATTGAGGGCTGTGAAGAATTAAAGCACTTAGCACAGATCAGCCCGTGGAAGCTGATTGTTTTGCTAATGGTAGGAGGCATCAAACCCCCATGTCCAGTCCAGCCACAGGCAACAGCTTTGTCTCAGCAGCTTTGTCTCAGCAGCTGCTTGGTTGATGTTGCAGTCACTGTGAATAAGTGGTCAGACCTCATACTTAATTTAGTTCAGATGTATGGGGAGTGAATAATGTGACATAGACTGACACTCTTACAGTTCTCACAATTTATAGCTCCTACTTGCCTTCCATCACTGATCATCCACTGTATTCCCAATCTGTTGCCATACCCAAAAAATACTTCAATCTTACATCTCCTCCTCTTACAATCGCCTTTTCCTCTTCCAGGCTTCTATCTTCTGCAAAACCTACCTTTTGTATTCAATATTCCCTGAGTTTTACCTTTGCCCCCCCCCCTTCATTCTCAAACCCTTATCCTTCTCAGTTGTTTTTTTGCACCTCCCAAGACATCTCACAGGCATCCAGCCTGCTGGCATGCCCTGGAGCCATCCAACACCTAGAGTCTGGGTCATCCAGCTGAAAGACCTGCCCCTACCAAGATTCTCAAAACAAGTCAGGGCAAAGGAACAAGTTTTAACTGGCTCATGGTGACAGCCAACTATATTGTGTGCTGCATGAAGCTTACTGCCTAAGTGCTATGCAGATTTATTGTGGACTATGCTGCCTCCTTGGGCTTGGGCAATTAAATACTGTGTATCTCACACTTTCTCTTTGTGAAACAACTTGAGGAGCTTATTCAACATGAAGATGAAGCAATCTGAAGGGCTACGGAAATGCTAAATTATTATAACCACTGAGTAGGTGGACCAGAGTTATGTGCTTATGGCTGTTATTCACTGATTTATTACTAACAAACAGGCAGCCTTTTTATTTTCAATTAAATGTACATCTGTCCCTTATCTGGCTTCTCTCTCAGTAAACCTTACTATTAGCTGTATTGTAAATGCCTTTGAAACAGAAGATGAAGAACACAGGTGGTTTCTAGGATGGGAGGATGAATAAAAGAGACAGATCATGTGAATTATCTCAGCTGAAGCAATAAAATGTAAGTGACCTGGGAATGTCCTGTGTGTCTGGTTTTGGACCATAAAGTCTGCCTGGAAAGGATGCAATTTATCTGCATTAGTCCCTGTAGCAGGCCTAGCAATCCTTTTGCAGGGCTAAAACTGCATCTATCTATCATTGCTACTGTAATCTTAAAAGCAAAAGGCCTAATGGCAAAAGCATCTTAAAGCTACAAACAAAGTAGGCAATAAAAGCCCATGCTTGTACAAAAGGGGAATTCCCAATCAGTAGCTGTGCTCATTGCTGTAAAAACAAAAATTGTGTTTCTCCATTAAATATTCATCAGTCTGTACAGCAGCTCTTTGCCTCACAGTAAGGTCACTTGCTGCTATTTGCATCTCTAATACATGCAAATCTGGGCCAGGAGCCCAACTTACAAATGCTTTAGTACCAAGAGCTCAGCAAAAGCACTGCAGGAAAGGGCCTCTGTCACAGCCAGCTGTGATTCTCAATAGCACATTTAAAATTAATTTGTGAATAACTGATCAGATGGATTAACTCTGGCCTTTCACTTCATATACCCAGAGGGCAAATTTACTCCCTTGTAGGCCATAATGTCTTCTAAAGTAAATAAACAAAGCCACAGGAAGTGGTTTACTTGTTCAATTAATATTTTGTTGTTAATTATTTGCAATAAACCCAAAATGCAGTTCTCATGATAATGGATAAAGACTTCTAATGGATCAACAAGCTGATGGTTGCTGCAGAACCAGTGTTTACCAAGGAGAGTTACTCAGTCCAGGCAGACAAAAATAGTCTCAGTATATAACAGATAGATATACAAAGGCTAAAGAGATTAAACCTGTCAAAGAAGCAGATGGAGAAGGAAAATGTATCCAGTAGAAAATTTACTGAAATTTTTTGATGGAAGGACTTTTGGAATGGCCAAAGTCGTACGGCTCCACAATCATGAAAAAGGAAGGCATTGATTAAAATCTGGTGGGAAATGAACATAGATCTTATAAAGCAATATACAGCAAATGAAATGGAAGGATTAGGGAATATAAGTACACTAAATCCTTAGGATGACATAAGTCTATTACTGCACAAATATGGTAACCTTATCAATATTGCTGCAGACAAGAGATGTTCAGTAAATATCTGTGCTGTACTTAGAAAACACAAGATGAGGAGAAAGATGACAGATTTTCTAGGCCATTAGTAGCTGAATACAACATTAGGCACCATTTTCTAAACATAAATATCTTAAAGCAAAAACTCAAATAAGAATCACCCTTGGGTTCCATGGCAGATGTCTAAATTGATCTGTGCCATGCAGATGTTAATTTTAAACATGTTTTGGAATACCAGGGGAATACCAGGGAAATACCAGGGAAGACAGCTAATATTGTGGGTTACAAGAATAGGCTGGCAGCCTGACATCAGTGCCAGACAAAAATATTTACTGCTCGTTCTCCTCCTTCTTCACTCCTGACCTTGTTCCTATTTGAACAGTTCCTATCAGCCCAGTGCCCTTGAAGCAACCTCCCAGCTGCTTAGTTTTCCAATGCATCAGGATCTGACAGTGGTTCCCACTGAGGTCTCTGTAAACCTGACTGGCATTCCAGTACCCTCTCTGTTAAATACAACCACATATGTCTCCCAAAAGGACTTGGAGAAAGCAACTGGCCTGCTATGTGACAACAGCACATAGGAGCCGAGAATCGCTAAAGAGCAAAAGTACCAGCTGATGGATTTAAATAGGTACCCAGCTCCAAGGGATCAGTGGGGCCAGAGGCATGTTTTCTGGGAGGAAAGGTTCTGACTGATACAGGTTTCATAGGCTCTTCCATAGTTTCTCTCTTGAGAACTAAAGAGTGGGGATGCCTGGCCCATGTAAGGATGTTGGGTTCACTTATGCAAATTTCTTTATGGTTTGCTTGTAGGATAGAAATCTGGCCCAGGCTTCTCTGGTTTTCACAGCATGTAGCCAGCAGTAAGAACTGCTAACAGTCCCTAAACCTTGTGTTTCCCGAGATTATTCTATCCCTGAGGTTTTTCGATTTTTCTGCTTATCTTTTTTTAAAATATATATATTGTTTCAGATATTCCTGGTACTTCCCTCAGACAGACACTTTGCCAAAAACACCACTTGCAAAGTGCAAACTTGCAATAATAATAACAACAGAACAGGACCTGCACAGGCAATGGAGGGGCTACTACAGAGCGTCTGAAACCTGCTGTGACAGTTAAGTATATTGTGTCTCTATCACAGCTGAAAACTTGTAGACTTGACCTCTGATTTCACATATCCCAGGTACTTCAGCTTGCACAGTCTTGCACAAGCCAGCCTGAGACATGCACTTAATGGTACATGAGTCTTGGGTATGCCATTATTGGTTTTCACCCAAAAATAAAGGAGACCTGCAGGGACATTTAGGACACTGAGAATAAACATAAAAGATAGTATAACATCTCAAATCCACAACTTCTTGCTCTTTAATAAGCTTCCTTTACAGACCATTTTGCAATAGACAAAAGAATTGAGGAGGAAAAACATTATAAAACTGTTCCGAGATAAGTTAACTGAAGGAACAAGTTGAACCAAAGACTATCCTCAGCAAAGAGAAACTCGGTAAAAAGAAGAAGGTATGAAAACGGGAGACAAGAAAAGGTAACATCACATTGTATGCAACACAAGATTAGGATTTCTTATACACAAAAATGTCAGAAATTTTGCAGTTGGTATAGCTAAGTACGACGACTGCAACCTCTGGTTCCTGAGGTCTGAGATGGCTGGAGGATACCCCTGAAGTTTTACTGCTATTATTTTAATGATCCTGGATACAGAGAACTAACAGGATGTTATTTTTCATGGAAGGGGCCAAGGAGAAAGACTGATAACTTCATTTGCTTCAAAAAGTGAAGGGAAACTCCCTGTCTTGATCACAGCCATATAGGGGTTAAGAGATGAGGAAAGGCAAGTAGTATTGGCCAGCATCATTTGCACATGTGTCTTGCCATAGACCAAAAGATGCCAAAGGACAGCCAAAAGCTGCCACCTCCTCCATGCTTGCTAATATAAAAAATAGAAGGAAAACAGTCCAGTATCAGCTATATATTTCACCCTCACATGGCAAAAGTTATCAATGCCTATCTTATTGTTTGTCTTCTTCCCATAAACAAGCTGATGATGCTGAGAACTTGGAAATACCCTCACTTAAACAAGCAATTTGTCCAAGTAACATTAATTAGATAGGTAATGTCCTGATGCTTCCACTTACAAATAGTGGAGAGGCATTTTCAAAAACTTTATGAAAGATCACATTTCCTGGTTGATTGCCTGAGGACATGTTAGACAGACAGGCTTCCTTGTCTTGGCAAAATCAATTGATGTTAGCTAGACAGGCTCTCTCATCTTAGTGGATGCAACTGATGTTAGGTAGACACATTCCTACCCTTGATGATAGGAGTTGCAGTTGCTGAATACTGTTTGTGGCAGGCTTGTCAGCAAATGTCTGATTTAATTTATGAAGGGGAATTGTGTCAACAATGGGAATTTATTGTTTCCTACACTTTATGCCTTCTGGCGTCCTTGGTATATAACACATTGTTATGGGAAAGGACTTGTGCAAAATGTGAATTTCTGTGCGAATCTGGGGTCAGACATTTACCATCACAGGCATTAATAAATGCCTTTAACTGTAACATCCCTGGAGGTGTTCAAGGCCAGGCTGGATGGGGCTCTGAATAACCTGCTCTTAGTAGAAGGTGCCCCTGACCACAGCAGTGGGTTTGGAACTAGATGATCTTTAAAGTCCATTTAAACTCAAAGCTTTCTATGATTCTATGACTCAATGAATTAATGCAGGTTCCTTGCTAGGCATTAGGTAGTACTCACCCTTACTCGCCAGTTTTTGGAGATATAACATATGTATTTGAACATGCAAATTTTCTTTTTGCATTCCAGAATCTCCATAAAAGAGCTAACCGTTGAAGAATTTCACTAAGAAAATACTACTAGAAAACACTACATTTTTTCCCTATGTTCTCTTGCTGAATTCATTAATAATTTCAGGATCCCCCCAAAACTGCATCTCTCAGTGAAAATGCTGATGGCTAAGGGTATTTTAGCAAACTCTTCGCAGGCTGAGTCTTTCTGCTCACTGTTCAGACTGTGAACACATCTTTCTGCCGAAGCTCTGGGGTGTTTTGTCCCAGATTGCTCAGATGTGGTAAAGCTGCCACTATATTAAGCAGAAAATAAAGAGCAAGAATAAAAGTCTGTGTCCTGATCTTTTCCTGATTTACAGTAATATATATATCCTGGACCTGAAAAGATGGAAATACTCTGGAATTTTGTAGCCAGGTAAGTAATTTCTCTTCAACTCCAGCTCTGTCTCAAAGGAAAAAACCTCTCTCTTAAATTGAATTTTCATGAAGAAACAAATGTGACACACCCCATTTTCAGATGAGATAACCTTTAGAGAAATGTCCCTAGTGGGCTACTCGACTCTGCAAAATCATTACTAATTTCAAAATGTAGGTCATTAATGTAACAGAATCTTATATTGAATAGCTACTTCCCTGCAGAATTTCATTGCCTCGTTCTTGGCTATCAAAAAAGTAACTCATTTTAAAACTTAGATATGTGGATAGGTATTAAAGGGGAGGGCCAGACATGGTAGTTTTGATAGGTAATAAAATAATTTACTATATGTAATATTGATCAACTTTCCCCTGTTATGATGTATACAGATAATATCTAAAATGACAGTTTGCAGATATTCAGCCTACTCCCCACCCACAGGCCTACTCCCCTGCCTAAAAATCCCTCTCAGATCTGAGACTAACAGAGGCAGACCCTGAAAGCAGATCTAGCTTCCACCAATTCATCATCCTTTGAGTCAGAGTTGTTTGTGCCTCTGGAAGGAGTTAGTAATTGTGTTTTGCATCTCCGTGTTACAACTGGTAGCAAATGCTGACTAGAACTGGTCTATAGGACCAGGAAAGGAACAGCTCTCAGTGAAAACAATGGCTTCTTCATGACAGACTGTGACAGGAAAAGTCCAAGATTGTTTTTCAAGCAAAATTTCTGGAGAAAATATATTTCATATTTAAAAATGGGTAGGAGTGTTGCAGGGAGTTCTGGTTCTTTTCAAACATCTGTACAGGAGAAACATACAGAAAGAAAGAGGCAGAGGAAAAAGATAAGTCACAAAAAATGGATATATAAAGTTATAGCAATAAGTGGTGGTATGATAAGATTCTTATATATGGCATCATCATTTCTCACAGCGAGACTATCTGACCACATGCAGGCATCTCATGGAACAGCACAGGGTGGAAATGGGAGGAAGGAGGAAGAGCACATGTGGTGGGTGAGGGAATCCACATCTTTGAGGACTGCTGGTCTGTTAAGTGCTGGTACATGTATTTCTGTGAAAGTGAGAGGAGCCCCTATTGTATTTCAAAATGAGAAAAGAAACCTTATACCAAATTGTCACTTGCAGAAAGCGCAAGGTCAACTGCAATAAAACATTCCCAGGGAAAGTTCTTTGCACTTCTGGTTGATTTTTAGAGCTTTCTGAAATTTTGAAAATTATTAATAGTGTCAGGCATAAATAGGTGCCTGGGGAGAAAAAGAGTTTTCTAAGGAAAATTTGTGTAAAAATGACCAGGCCTCATTCTCGCACTTTTGTTCAGACAATGAAAAGATACCACCGCTACATGGAGGAACTGAAAGGGAGGGCTTCCCCTGGCTTCCCCTGCACACACATCTGTTTCAGGCTGAATGCTTCATGCCCATGTTGTTTTCTCTGCTGGTAGTAACCCACTCAGCTCAAATGATCATATCCTTGTGTTGAGGTGCTTGAATGAATAGGAAGAAAAAACATCTTCATGAAATCCCAAGAGGGATCAAATGAATATTTTCATGTGCATCAGCTAGTCCCCCTTTCCCCATAGCAGGAACTCTGAAAGTCTAGAAAGGACTTTGCCTGGAGCATCATAAAGTAAGTCATGGACCAGCATTTGGAGATCACCAAGATGAGGGACAATATGGTCTCTTTGGACTCCCAGGCACCCCTTAAATAGAAATAAAGAACATGTAATTACAGGCACTTTCACCAGCTATTTGTATTCAAAACTGCGCCCCATTCAAAGGATTAAGGCAGATAAACTCCCCAAAACTGATGGGGACAGTTTGAACAAATCCAGTATTTGAATCTAAGAATTGTTTTGATCAAAATTCATGTTAGGAAACACATAACAACATCACAGCTGAGTCCTCTGCAAAGTGAGTGAGTGCTGCAGCCCTTGGATCGCTTCCTCCTGCCCATCAGGCCCATGTGAAAAGTGGGATGAGGTTCCCACAAGCAACTCCAATTTCAATCCATTTCAGACTCTATTTCTTCAATTCTGTGGCCTCCTGTGGTAGCAAACTATGTGGGCCAGCTACCAGCTGTGTGAAGGCCTGTCTTTTATTCATTTTAAATTTACCTGCTGGCAGCTACATTTATAAGCACCAGAAGAATGGAAAAAGGAGTGTAATGCCTCTCAGTTGTTACCCTGAGTTGCTATGGGGACAAGATGGGTCTGGAAAAGAGTATCAGAGAAGGGTCCTGCCAAAACACAGTATTGTGTCTCTCAGGAAGGCTCCCCAGAGGCCTGTTTAACCCTCAGTGTGGGAATCTCCCAGTGAGGAAAGTGGGACAAGAAAGGAACAGACTGATCAGCGATGCAGAAAGGGATGATCTGACTCTCACTTGCCTGAGCCATCCACAGCTATGCAGGATGCAGATGAAGAGAGTGAGGGCTGAAGAAGCAAATAGACATTAGGGCATTGGATAGCTGTGGAAAAAAAGAACCTGTTGCTTGACAACTCCTTACCAGCTTCATTGGCACATGCTCCTGAGAAGTTTAATGTTAAGCACTTCAGGTTTCGCTCAAAGAGGGCTAAGTCAATGGGAATCACTCTTTGGTTTTCTCTCTGTTTTGGACCAAGTCCTTTCAAAACAAGCAGTGAATAGAAACATAGGCTTTCTTTTTCCCTGTGGCCAGGATTTTCAGCATACCTCAACTTTTAGGATTGTGGCTGAATTTTCCAAAACAATTTCCCTAGGAATGGAGAAATGATCAAAAGTGACTGAAATACTCGATTTCTTCTCGGGTGGTTCATCGGCCGATACAGAGAGACTCCCTGCAGCCTCACACTTTGCCTGGTGATCACGAGACATGAGTAGACAGGCTGGCAGCCAGCACTGTGGTCCTTCAGCACAACCAGCAGCAATCACACCCTTATGGTAGCTGAGCTTTGCTCACTCACTGGTAGCTGCCTGTCAGTATGCTTTACTTGCATTTAGGAAGCTCAATAAATTTCTGAGAATCTGGACTTAAACAGCATGTTTTGTTGTTTGTTTGTAATTATGACCAGCATCTCCCAGTAGGAGCTCCAGGTAGCTGAATTCTTTCAAAGGTCTTGCCCTGGTAGTGAGTATTCTGAATTTTTCCAGCTCTGCCCCAGCACCTGAAATGCATTCTCTATTTTCTGCAGTAGCATTAGGATCTATGACACTAAAGTAGGGATGAGTTTTCCACCACATGCTGGAGCTGGAGTCTCCTGAGAACATAAGCTGGCCAAAAGTGGTGTTAAGCCTGCTGAAAGTATACATGTGCAGTTTACTGTTAAATAAATTGTCTATTTAATTAAATTTGAGAAGAGATTTAATAGGTAGGGCATTAGCCAGACATGATCCTGAAAAAACCTGAGATTTTCTGCTTTCACTAAACCTTGGGCTGTTAGTGTGGGTTTTTTGTGTGGTATCTCAAAAACACCTTGGCTAGCTTTCGATTTTAAAATAAATACATTTGGACAGGCAGAAAATGTTATAAATGTTTATATTTTGTTTGCCTTCTATGTGAGTTCCTCTAATTTTGAAACAGGAAATAATATTTTGTGCTTAAGGGGAACAGGTCTTTTTTCCAGCATTTGAGTTTTCTAATAAGTAATTTTCTATTATTTTTTATCAGTTTTATTTTCCAGCTCACAAATTGTGGATAGTTGATTTCCCCCTTCCAAAGGACTTCCATAGGTGTTTTAATAGCAGTGGGAAAATAGGCACAATTGCTAAATAAAAGAGTATCCAATCTGTTTGGAACTTTTTATGTGAAATATTTTTTCACTAAAAATTGACAAATTGACAATTTAAAACCTTTTGGGGAGGAGGCCATTAAGTTGGTTTAATTACTTGATTTTTTTAATTTCCAAGGTCAAATTTCAAGCCCATTTTTCAGCTTCAGGTGATTTTTGCAAAACTTATAATGGAGGATAATTAGACAAATAACAGTCAGATAAAATTCAAAACAACATATCCTGAAGGCATTTGAACAAAGCACAAACTTCTCTTTTGCTTATCCCTTTGCAACAAAGAGCCAAAAATTCTTTGCATTATGACACAGGATGAGAAAAAATGTCCAAAATGTCACAAATTTTCCTGGGATGGAGGAATTCCCCCCACCTGACCATATCCTGCAGCTGAGACTTGAAAATCACATCTGTTCCTTTGACTTCCACATTCCACTGGCACAGCCTGTGCTTCTCTCCCAGATTCTGCACCACGTAAACCAAAAAAGCCACCCCTGTAGGGAAGCACCCTCAGCTTGGAGAGAGCAGCAGGAGCACAATTTATCAGATGCTCTAGAGAGGAATAAGACTCCCAGGCTCTTTCTCACCTATCAGCCAGCCCACGTGGTTCACCTTAACAGCCTCAGGGACATGGCCTCATAGGGAGGACTCGGGTTGTTTGCTCCATTTGGCTCATGACTACTGTATATTCTGCATTTATGATGTCGTGACTCAAATTTGGAGTTATTGGTGGAGTTCTGAAGGTCACATTAACAACATATGTTCTGGGTTTTCGAGTGTCTCACCAGCTCTGCCAGGCTGCTGCTGCTGCTCTCTGACTGCCTGGTGGATGGCTCAGTGCAGGCTGACCAGGGCAGGACATGAGCATGGCTTTCTCCTGCCTGTCCATCTGCAAGATGTTGTCCCCACTGTAGTCGCTTAACCCTAGCCAGCAACTACAACATTAAAGTGAGAGTCTGCTACAGGCCACCAAATCAGGAGGATATGTGGATGAAGCCCTCTACAGCAGATAGGAGCAACCTCATGCTCACAAGCCGTGGGTCTCATGGGGGATTCCTCATGGGACCCAATGAGATTCATCCATGGGGCTGGAAGGATCTGGCAGGTCAAGTTGCTAAGCCACTATGCATCATTTTTGAAAAACTGTGGCAGGCAGGTGAAGTCCCTGAGAAAGGGTAATAATACCCTCATTTTTGAAAAAGGGAATACAGAAGACCTGGGGAACTATAGGCCAGTCAGCCGCACCTCTGTGCCTGGCAAGGTCATGGACCAGATTCTCCTGGAAACTATGCTAAAGCACATGAAAAACAAAAAGGTCATTGGTAGAAGTCAACACAGACTTACAAAGGGCAAATTGCACTTGACAAATCTGGTAACCTTTTATGATGTGGCTGAATATTGGTGGGTAGGGGCAGAACAACTGACATCATCTACCTGGACTTATGAAAAGTGTTTGACACTGTCCTGCATGACATCCTTGTTTCTAAATTGGAGAGACATGGATTTGATGGGTGGACCACTCGGTGGATAAAAAGCTGGCTGGTCACAAGCATAGAGTTGTGGTCAATGGCTCATTCTCCATGTGGAGATCAGTGATGAGTGGTGTCCCCCAGGGGTCAGTACTGGGGCCCATACTATTCAACATCTTTGTTGGAGACATAGACAGTGGGATCGAGTGCATCCTCAGCATGTTTACTGATGACACCAAGCTGTGTGGTGCGGTCGACACACTGAAGGGAAGAGATGCCACCCAGAGGGACCTCGATAGGCTTGAGAGGTGGGCTGATGCCAGTCTCCTGAAGTTCAGCAAAGTGAAGTGCAAGGTCCTACACCTGGGTCACAGCAATCCCAGGCACACCTATAGGCTGGGTGGAGATGTCATTGAGAGCAGCCCTGCAAAGATGGACTTGGGGATGACTGTTAGTGAAAAACTTATAGCCAACTTGGATAAAACCTTGAGCAACCTGGTCTAGTGGAAGATATCCCTGCCCATTGCAGGAAGTGTTGGGACAAGATGATTTTTAAGGTCCATTCCAACC
>NW_008657936.1:18861-85460 GCF_000695815.1 Acanthisitta chloris | reverse complement strand
TATTATTATTATTATTATTATTATATTGAAAGCTTCAGGTGCCTTGGGATTTGACTTCATACTGAAACAGTAGATGTACTTTCTTGTTTTAAAATCTTTCAAATTTTAAAAATATGAAGGTGCTTTACTAAAGGTTGTGTTCATAGCATGACAACTTGTAATACCTGTAAAGCTACTATGTTTACTTTAGACATTCCATATTATTTTAAACTTCATGACTGCTGCTTACCTAAATATTTTTAGTCAGTCTTTTTGGCTGAATCTCCAAAGACTTCTGCTACTATTTCCAGGCTACACTGTAAACTCACACAAACCTAGATCCATATAGAGTATACTCTAGTTAAATCACAACAAGCAATTCTGTAACCAAATTAAATATGCCCACCTCGAAACTTGTAATGTCTTCTCTGGAATATGCAGCCTGACTTAGAGAGGACATTTCAAAGAAAGGGAAAGAACTTCCAAACCAGTACAAACAGCATTTCAATTTATCCAATATGGTCTTCTTGACCTGTTGCCTATGCATATCAGACTTACTCAGGAGTTATCTTCAGTATGGTTTGATCCTTCCTCAAGACTCTAGAAAGTTACAGTTCACAGCACGGTTTATTTAGAAGTCTGCATTTCTGATGTCATGTCTGGAGAGAGAGAAATTTTACTCAAAGCATGAAAGATGGATGCCTAAAGCTAGTTGATGCAGATACATCCCAATATATCAACTGAAACCCTCCATACTGGCTAGAACCATTACAGAAGTGAAATATCTTCTGACATGTTCAGTTATACCATTTCAAATCACTGGAGATTCTTTAGTAGCTGCCAAGATGGAGTAGAAGCTATAGTACAGGTGAACGTACAGGATTGTCTGTGGAAAGTCTTACCTTTCTTTGCTGGGCTTAGACACAGCTGTATTTTAGATGCCTAAACATGAGCAGCAAAAGAAAGGAGAAGGAAAGAATTATCCAGTCTTCCTGCAGTTAGAGCACTAACTCTATACAGCTAGTAGAAAGAGGTGTCTCAAAGACTTCAAAAGTATGATCCTGTTCACCTCTCCCAAACTAGTATATAACTCTGTGAATAAATAGAGGCCAATAGGAAGTGGACAATGCCAGCATCCATTTTTTTATCTAGCAATTACACCTTTTTTTGTGAAGCAGCTTCCAAGGGAGAAGAAATGCCATTAGAAAGCCAGTTGTTGGTATCAATCCCCATTCTTTTCTCACCCTGTGTGGCAGAAGAATCTAGTGGCAAGACCTGATGGCTGCTTAGCCTTGAGGGTCTTGTATTCAGAGCTCCTGAGTTCACTGCCAGGCTGCAGGCCATTGTATGACTGGGCTACAACCCTCTTCTTGAAGCAGCCACGCACTGCTGAACAGAAGGAAAGTGGGAACCAGAGGTACTTGTCAGCATGGAGATGTTCTAGGGAACAGGTTTCCAAACAGATGTAGCTATATAAAACTAAATTTAAATCCTCCTTTAAATTGAAACAGCTCAGTCTTAACTCTGAAAAATGAACCAACATCCAAAGTCCTGTGCCTTTGAGCTAGAACATTTCTGCTATCTGATTTTTCTCTAATTTGCTTTTCAAAATGTAACCACTACTCATATACTAAATGCAACAAAATTTAAGTGCTGACTGCTTTGTTCTGTCTTATTTTACATATTTCTTCCTTTTATTCAAATTTGTTTCTGTCACATTATGTTAAGTCTGTTTGTCTGTCTGCCATAGAGGGCTAGATCTGGAGAGGCACTTGAGTAAGTGACCAATAAACGAAAGGGGTGGGCAAGAATGTTGTGTTCTAAAGACAAACTTTGATTAGGAATTATTGTCACATGTCTTAAACAGATTTGATTTTTTTTACATAGTTCAATGTTATATCAACAGAGACTGTGAGATTTCTTCCCAGTCTTGGCTTTCCAGGTTTTCAGTCCAGTACAGAAGCTAGATGTGTTTTCCTGCGGTTACTGATACATCTTCTGAATCCCAGCTCTGTCAGCAATTGGTACTACACTCATAGGTGCAACAGACCCTTTGGAAGCCAGCAATCAGGATTAATCAGGATTTTTTTTCTAAATTCCTGTTCATTAAAACAATTCTTATAAAATTTTCTCCTTCAATTATATATATTTTAGTGGGATAGCTTATGTTTCTCTTAGATATCATCTTTACATGGCTGCCATTGACTGTGGCACAGCAGTTCTCTTGTATCTAGAAAACTCTGAATCAATGCTGGGAAATTCATAAATGTGGGAGACATATCCACTTTTCATTCAGTAACCCCTCTTTCTCTCTTCTCCTCTCTCCTCGAAACATCCTCTAAGTGCTGGGTGCAGCATGTACATTTGGCTCCATGTCATGAACATCCGGATTTCCATGTGGGCAATGTGCTTAGTGGTTTCATAAGGACTGCTTACAGATACCAGTGCTTATAGGATCAGGCCAGTACAAATCTCTCTTCATCATCCATTTCCCTGGAAATGCATGATTTTGATTACCCATTCTAGCCATTCGAGAGATTAGTTTAAAATTCCCATTTTATGTAAGACTGGCTTAGTCTTTAAAAGAACCAGTTACAATGGAGAGTGATCATAAAACCCCATTGAGCCAAAACATACTGGTATAACAACTGCATCTTGGGTGTGAAGAAGAGCCATGTCAATGAAGGGTGATATTATTTTGGTAGGGAAGTAAAAATTGTTATTCAACTTTTATAAGCACATGCAAAGCTATAATGCTGTCCTTAGTGTTACCCCCTCTCTAAGCCAAGTAATCACCCTCTTTGTTTTCTGTATTTCAAAAGCAATTAGTAGCAGTATGTACAGCAAGTGTATTTAATAGCAAGTGTATTTAATAGCAACTGTTTTTAATTAGATATGTTATATATGGTGTCTGTTTAAGTTTCTGATAATTTTAGACAACACTCATAGGAGGCCCTTAAAACTCCTGAGCTTACTAAGATGTCCTTGCCCACAGCAGGGGAATTGGAACTAGATGATCTTTAAGGTCCGAGGCCATTCTATGATTCCATGATTCTATACTCACAAATTCTGGAAGAATGATTTCCAAATTGTATGTCTAACATCCAGCTCTATTGGATGTGCTTCCTCTACAACAGTGTTTGTAGTGAAATGCTTTGCAGCCTCTGGTATTTTTTACTTTTCTACAATTTACATGTGCATATGGCGTATTCCTGATGCTATAGTATTCAAAGGACACTGAAACATGATCCAAAATTACTCCAGTAAGACCTGAAAATTTCAAAAGATTTATTTGATAAGTTGTACAACTATTTAACACTCTGTAGGGCACTGGTTGGAGAAGGATATGGTATGTAAGTCATTAGAAACATAGAAACAAGTGTTGAATGTATTTGAGAGCCACCAAAGCACTTTAAACATAGGGTCAAATAATTTTCTGAATAGGGGCATTATGTAAGTCTTTGAAATTATATAATGTCGATTCTGTGTTAGAATGGGTAATAGGTTCCCAGACTCACTATCTTGGTATGCCCATTTTCTATGGAAAAGTAATCAAGTACATTTAAATGCATTATAATTTTGTGTTCTTATGGTAAGAATTTGTAATAGCAAATGTAACATTATTTAATTCAATGTCAGAATTAGACATTAGGTATCATATTTTAAAGCTCCAATTATATGGAATTAAACTGATCCAAAGCAGTGAGTTCTGAGAAAGTGGCCAGTGTATTATTGAACCATTAGATCATGTCTAATTTAATAGCAACTTTATTGGTTGCACAGGACAAAGAAAAGCAATAAAATATTTCATTAAATGCGTATGTATGCCAAAGTACAAAGTGCTTCAGATATGAGGGAGAGAGAGAATGAGAATGCTTTATCTTTGTTTTTAATCTCAGGATTACCATGGTATCATAGCAAGAAAAAAAAAAAAAAGAAGTTAGAAGTAAGGGTGTGAAACGAGATGTGATGCCAACCGGAAAAATGCAAGCAAGTGGAAATGTAATTGAAAGCATTCATTATATGGAAGAGAGAGACTTGAAATTAGCAATGCCTGTGACATATCCTATGAATAGAGTTTAAGCTGACATACTAAATAGAGGAACTTAAAATAGAGAGAATATTAGATATGATCATAACGTTTAGACTTCTGTAATACATTCCACTGAGAATTTCATGATTTACATTTAAGATGAGTAATGTTGGAACTGCTATGGGATGAAAGACTACTATGGCCCTCAGGAGGACCATAGTCCTCTCTGTTACGCATCTTCCTGAAGTAGGTATATCTAATTATTATGTTGTGGCTGAAGATCATTTTATATACTCCATGTTGCAGTAAAATGCCTATAGTCCCCACAAATAAAGGTCTGGTGTATTAGGGAGTAGTGGACTGAAGTCCTCTTGATGTCTAGCAGCACTTCCTTCTAGAGCATGCTGCACCGGGTGATTGCAGTGATATGGAAGGGGCAAATGATCTGTTTGGAATAATGCAGTATAGGATTCACACCATTCTAGGAGATATCTATTCTGGAAATGGAAACTGCCTTCCAGTCTCCTTTACACTCTGGAATTCTGCAAAGGTGTTACATCAAAGATAAGAGGATCTAAGTTTTGCAATTTACACAGTCACTAAAAATAAGCATTCTTTATCTCATTTATCTCATTAATTAGCATAATTTATATGAATTGCCAAAGGCAGGCAGATGTTCTGTGATTCCTGATGATCTCGCTGAGCCCAGTCGCTGTTTTGGCTTGAATAAAGTAAACAGAGGTTTTTGCATACCTTTGGTGTTCAATGATGCCCTCATTGAATGAGCCAGGCAGTGCTCAGGCTCTCAGATTTCAGTTGGCTGCTCTCAGCCATGAAGCTGGCATTTGGAAACAGATGTTGTACAGACAGAAGAAACCAAACAGACAGAAAGAAAGGGAGAGGGAGGGAGTAGAGGTACCACTTTGTCAGACCACAGACAAAGCCCATCTACCTACTTCAGTGCGTGATTAGGCAGAATTTGTGTTTTTCTCAGTCAGACATCTTGAGAACATGTACATTCATGGCAACAGTACATGTTAGAGACCTAATATTCTCAAAGGCGTACTTTAAAATGTGACCTTTAAATGTATCCACATATTCAGAAGCACTTATCAACTAGCATCATTCTTAATTATGGATCATGCACACTTCTGACTCTGTGTCTTGTAACACTGTGAAAGGCAGGGTTTTTTCTTTTTTACTAATTTTTCATAGGCTTTTGTCTGCCTCACTGAGAGGACAGCTAGGCAAAGTGGAACTCCATGGTCCACATTGCACTTTTTCTTGGGGCATGCTGAACCTGTGCAGAGTAAGGATTGCTGGGTGATATAACAGTGGAGAGGCATCCTGAAAACCACATCAAACAGAGACTGAGGGACTGCAGTGATGAACAGGCAGGAAAAGGCAGTTGTGAGATGTTTTGGAATGGGTTCCTAGGGATGGGAGCAGGCTGCAGGATGAGGGGGATGGCAGGCAATTTGCTGAAACTGAAAGCTGTGGAGCTGGCTGAGAGCAACTCTGGAAGAAGGGACTTGCCTCTAATGGTAAATAGGGGAGAGGGACAAGATGTATGAATCTTCTGTCTATTTATCTGTCTCTGCTTTGTTTTCCCTTGTTACTTCAAGTTTTCTCTATTTAGTCATTTTTGAGGCAATTGACTGAAAGGAAAATATCTGGGCAGTGCCACCTCAAAGCTGTGGCTTTCTCAGTGTACTATGGGCAAGAGCCACTTGGACTTGACCCTGTGCTGTCAAACAGCATCTGGTCTTGATATTTGGATAGTAGTTGATGGTGTGTTCCTTATTCATGTCTTTTATGCAATTCAGGCATTGTCCAAAACTCAGGTTTTGGGGTATCTCTTCCCCACTGTCTTTCGACTTTATATATGCCTAATTGTTTTCCTCAAATTGTTTAATTTTAGCCAGGAATTAAAAATAACTAACCAGACAGACATTCAACTCCTACTGAACTGCAAAAGGATTTAGACCTCTAATCTATTTCTTTGTCTCTGGAAACCACAGCCTTTGTTTGCGTTTTTCATCTGGCCTTTTTAATTTTGCATGTATTCTTCAGTTTATTTCCTACTTAATTGTTTAGCTGTTAATTTTAATCTCCCTTTTCTGTATAATCACTTCCATAATTGTCCTCACTGTCACTCAGTCTGAAGCTGATCTCCCTCCTCTTTAATTCAAAGGCAATTCTGTTACTGAGTTTAACATGAGCCTGATCAGCTTCTATTTTAATAAATGACATTTTCTTGGGGGTAAAAAAAAAAAGAGTAGAGACAAAAGTTAAGAGGCTGAATAGATCCTTCAAACAAAATTATGTCATATGCTGAAGCAAATACACCACATCCTTGCCAGGGATTTATTAAGGTAATATTTTTAGAATATTTTGCCTCTCCTGCAGTAGGACAGCAGACAGATTTTAAATACCCCTTATAGAATCAGGAGCAATCTTAACATCTTTTACGCTACCCATAGATTAATTCTGAAAAATGATCTAAAGTATATTAAGAGATCACTACAGGAAATCTCACAGCATGTGATGAACCACTGTACTTAATTTATGTGAAAACAGCAGGATTCAATTCTCTAACATTATTGCCTCTTACGTTTTAGAAGAATCTGTGCCGGTGCCACACAAATTCTGAAGAATGTGTTAAAAGTCATTAAAAATGTCACAAATGTTTTATATAAATGTTAAAATATAATTCAAAGGGATGAATTCATTCTTTGGGGTCGGGTTGTGCTCACACTGGCAATTTTGCCATGGTTAATAGAAGCAGGGTCACGCCCCAGTGAAAACTTGTTGAGATGACACATTTTGTTCATCATCATTACCCTTATGTCCCCAGTTTGCCAAGAAAAATAGGAGGTGCTTTTTTGAACTCATGAGTAGTCCACAGAAATCAACAGAGTTGTCCACTTCAAGATAACTGTGGTCTCCAGGGCTAAACCCACAGCATGGTTTATTCTCATGTTGGTCCCTTTTAAGTGCCTAAGTCTAGAACTGAGATGCCACCAAGCTGCTCAACAATAATGTTCAGCCTAACCCTGTGGGCACAGCAGCTTCCACCTGGTTGGTGTGTGCAGAACTGTCTAATTATTAATATTCCCTAAATGAATCAGTCTCAGTCTCATAGACTAAGCTGGAGAATGTTAAGTTCTACAAAAGAAAGATCTTCAAATTTTTATTTAAAAACAGAAAAATACCCAAACCAAAACAAAACCACAAAACACCAAAACAAAACAAAAACCAAACCAATAAAACCACCCAAAACCCCACATTAAAATTAAGATCTTGAGGTAGTAAAAATTATTTCTTCAAGAATCTTAAACCTGACTGGTTCATCTGCAAGAACATAATCTAAATATTTCATTAACTGTAGAAGAAGTTCTTAAGGAACCAAGCTGTTACACTATCCCATTTGAATAACTGTTATGAAAAAAGTCATCTAGAGAAGTGATAAGAAGTTTGTAGATTTTGACACAAAGCATGAAGGCTCTTTGTGCTGATATTTGATTTTCCTTGTTTTTCATTTAGAGTCTTTAATCCCATCTTCTTCTTTTTTTGCTTGACATTGTCAAACTGGATTAGTATAGCAAATATAAAGCTGCAACACAAAAAAGAGAATGTGTAGTATATTCCATTCAAAAGGCAGTAATATTTTTTTTCTTCCAGCTTAAAAAAGCAGGAAAATGCATCACTTTTTTTTGTCAACTGCATTTGAAATTGTTATTATGGCAGTCATGAATTCAATACCTTTCCAAGCATTCCTTGCCAGTTCATAGCTGTGTGTTCTTCTGACTGCATATGCAGTGGTGGTTAAATATGGGAATATAATGGAACTCTTGACAAAATGAAACTTTTAACCTTGCATCAGTTCGGTCCATTTTCAAGACAACCTTATTTTATATTTTTATATACAATTGTAATTTTATGGAAGTAAGTAATTTGAAATAAATACACAAAATATTGTTGTTTAGATGAAAGTTAACAGTACCTAAAATAGGGGGTTGTTTGTAAGCTTCATTCTTAGAGCATATAAACAGAAACTTACTTCTTCGTTCAGTGTTCCTGATACTTTCACCACTTACTAATTTCCCCTTACAAACTTATTATTCACAGTTAGATGGCTTCTTTTATTAATAATGAGTGGTAATATCAAATGATTTTGTAGGTCTGTTACGCAGATATATAAATAGTAACCACTTAACCATTCACACAAGATGATGGGAAAGTTGCAGATAGATTCGTGTGAAGATATCAAATAGCAGCCTTCAAATTGCAGGCTAGCCAGCTAAAGCTCAAGGTTGAGAGGAAATAGGATTCAAAATGAAGTAATTTTATACAAGGCTGTTAAGATACCAGTGCTTATTATGTGATGGAAGAATAGTCTTGCTTAAAAAAAATAGATCTTTAGCACCCTATGGGCAGGTTTAAAACAGAGGCCTTTTCTGAAAAAAGAAGTTAAAAAGTAATACCCCTACAAGACATAAGGAGAATCTTGTTCATTAATGCAATGACTCTTTAGCTGAACCTTACAACATTTGTTTAAACATTAATATTTGACAGAGGTTGGGCTTTGTTTTAAATAAATGTTTTATCTGTTCCAATATTTCTGGAAAATTATCCAGGAAGGTCTGTTTCCTTACAGAGATACTTCGAGTGTTTGCTGGTCATCAGTTTATCTGGTGCTGTCCACCAGATAAATTATACCTGTTTTTTTCAGTTATCACAAGAAATTTACCTGTAAGAGCTTCTATCAAATAATTGATAAAAAGCACAAATTCCTATATGGTACTTTCAAAATTAGTCCCTAAACCAAAATAGTGTAGTAAATCTAAAGAAAAGAGAACTGTGAAACTGCATTTTGCTCTCTGTATAGGCATACTTGATTGCTGTATACCAAACAGCATAATTTCCTTTGACACTTCCACGTTGTCTTTGAATTATAGAAAACAAAATATTTGTAGGCGATATTCATCAGTCAACGTATCTTCTTCAAAAAAAAAGAGAAGTAACTAAAAAGCATATCCTAGAATTCAGTGAAGGCATGAGGAATTTTGTAATCAGATAACCTTCTAACACTAGCTTTTTTAACAAATTACCCTGCAATAGAAGCATCGGAATGTTTTTAGGTTTTGTGTCTAGTTTGGAACAGGCATTGCATTCAAATTTCTTGTCTCCTAAGGAGACATCTTTTCTGCTCGTTTGGCAGGTACTTGGAGGAGGGTGATCTTCAGGTTCTTCTGTTGAAATGCACCATTATAAACTTCCAACATAAGAGAATTACGGATCAGTTGTATAACATCATGGCTATGCTCTCCAATTATTGGTGTTATTTTTATGATGTTCTTTCAAATGAGTGGGATTTGGAGGTATAATACATTTAAGAATATAAATGAGCAGATATATGAATTTCAGAGACATTTGCTGTTTTCTAAATTTTTCATTGTGCCAGCCACATTAATGAATTATAGTGGACAAATTCCAGGTCATTTTATTAAAAATTAAAATTTAGTTTCATCTCAAACTCACTATCTCCTTTTTAGGAACAGTGATCTCATTTTGACAAAATCTCCTGGTACGCTGAAGATAGAATGTTTCCTATACAGACAGTAGTTATGTTGTTCTAATGTGCATGGTCCAGATCAGGAATACATAAAACTTTTTGAATCAAACATGCTAGAAATAACATTTTTCTGAATATTGGGTTAGAAACATATTATGAGCATAATTGAATTTATTACTATTCCCAAGAGGCAATTACTGTTTCAGTAAGAACAAAACAGAGTCTTATTAGAGACTGTTTGTATCTGTTTGCCAAATATATCACTAAACTGTACACAAAAGAGCTGAATACTTATTAATAGCAGCAAAAAGACTGAATGCTAAGTATGGTTATCAGAATTCAATTGATGTGAAGTCAAAAAAAGATGCAACTGGCGAATCTGAACATGTTGATATGAAATGTATTTTTTAAATCACTCAGAGCTGATCTCTGTAAAAACTTTGTTTTTAATGAAGTTATGAACATAATGTATGATATTGGATAATGAGCAAAGACTAGAAAAATACTTAAGTTGAAAATAATACTTTGCTGACCTAAATATCTATTCATTTTTTTCTCTTGGGTTTTTTGGGGTTTTTTTGGTTTTTTGGTTATGAGTTTCTTTTTCAGTCTCACATTCAAGAATATCACAAAATGGCAAACCTCATGTGGTTTGAATCTAATCACATCTGGTTTACCAGTGTTATTAATAGTAAGATTAACCAGCAATCAGTGAACCATTCATTCAGGGTCAGTATCAGCAGTGCAACAGATAAACCACAACATTAGATGCCATGGAGATGTTAACAGATGTATTCGATATCTCAACATTCTTCTATACATTATCCCAACATTTTCTAATAAATGTGCATGCTGAGTTACATGCAGACATGTCCTGCTTGTAGGATACGTGGGTTTCCAGCACACCCTTTCTTCTGGGGGTTTCAGGTTCCCCTATACACACACCTGTTCTTTAGGATCTGTGGGTCTCTGCAGCCTGGTAATGTCCATGCTGGAGACACAGCATGCCAAAAGTTCACATTTGTACACTCAAGGTGTGTGTCCCTGCATGATGTAGAGTGTTATCAGTTTTGGACATATGCCCTCTCAGACAGTTTTTAGGTGCCCTGGTTCTGTGTGTACTTTTCATAGAATCCTAGAATGGTTGAGGTTGGAAGAGACCTTAAATATCATCTAGTTCCAACCCTCAGCCATGGGCAGGGATGCCACCCACTAGACCAGGTTGCTCAAAGTCGCATCCAACCTGGCCTTGAACACTTCCAGGGATGGGACATCCACAACTTCTCTGGGCAACCTGTTCCAATGCTTCACCACTCTTATAGTGAAGAATGACTTTTCTCTCACTAATTCACCATTATCAACCACACATATCTTATTAATTTATTCATTCATTTATTAATTATTTATTTATTTTAGGGAACTGCAGTTATTTTAGGTCTCTTAATGCTTTATCAGTATTTTATAAATGAGTGATTTTTTTTCTTTTCCACCTTGATACCCAGTCAATAATACTTAGTAAAAATCAGAATTTCTTTTCCACATAAAATTTTGGGAAAAAAAATCACAATAAAAGTGAAAAAAAATGCAGAATGTTGTAAGAGACCTGTGGTTTTATATATAAAAATATTTGTTAATTCAGCATTCATATTTGGTTTAACTGGAGAGGGGATGGAGGGGGGAATACAAAAGCAAGTAAGCAATGAGTGAGAAATTCTGAAATACCAACATTTTTATGAAGTTCTATGAAATTTTTTTTCCTTATGGTCTTGACAAACAAGTTGGCTGGAATTATTATCTCCACACTGTGTACTGAAAATTAAATAACCTTGTCTTTTTTTATATATATACATTTTTAGGTCCGAACATGGATTCTTACAGTGGGATACACAACTGCATTTGGAGCAATGTTTGCAAAAACATGGAGAGTTCATGCAATTTTCAAAAATGTAAAAATGAAGAAAAAGGTGAGGGGAAATAACCTCTTTTCTTTTTGCCTTGTTGATATAATTTTCTAATTGTTTTGCTAGCTTTTGTGGATGGTCATAGTTGTGCTGACTCTGTTAATGTGTTACTTTCAAAGACCCTGAATGGTTTGATCTTGGGTTTTCTTGGTCTCCTCCTTTAGTCTCCAAGGGTTGGAGTCAAGTATCAGCCCTTCAGTCTTTACAATGAGATGTGGACAGTGGAAAGGGCTGTAAAATGACAGAGTGAATTTGGATCCCTATTCTCACTTACTATGTTGTTTCAGCATCCAGAGGTCTCCTTCTGGTAGATTCACAGCTGTTATGAAATGTTTTCTGATTGTGTATGATTGAGATACAGGTATTACACACGGATTTCTCATGAATCAGTAGGATGAGACCAGAGGGAATGCTGTTTATACAGCTTTTTACTTCTAATTTTTATTGAAATTGCCTGAGTTTACTGTAAGACTGATCAGAATTGAACCACAATAATTGCCAGTTTTGATACAGCACATTTTCTGTAACTAATATAGGCTTAGCTTAGGAGTAGTACAGCACTTCATGTATGTATTGCACTTTTGATACTTTCCCCATGGAGCTTATTTTTACACATGAAGTACTTTTAATGAGATAGTTTTATTTAAAAATGGGAAAAACAGTGAATAGAAATAATTTTGATGGAAAAAAACATTAAGAGAAATGTGCATGAAAGAGAGAAACAGAATTAATATTATTATAGAGTGAGCAGTAGAGTCAAATGCATCTGAATAGATTTATTCTAATAAGTGATAAAGAGTCATTTACAGCTAAAATAATTAGAATAATGTTCCAAAACTTTGTCAGATTCCTCTGTCCATTTCTCTCTGTGTGGTCATGGAAGAGCTCTATGATTAATTTTTTATGTTATTTTTTCCCACAATTGCAATATGTAAGGAGTCTGTCATAATGAGATGCATCATTCACTTAAAAGGCTTGGACTTTAGATAGACAGGGAGAGAGTTAACTCACTTTCTAGGAGGATTTATGTCTGAGGCTATTAAGGAATTACATGCTATCCATGTCTGGAACTGGATCTAGCACTTTGGCACCCTAAAAACACAACAACCTAGTACTTCCCCTGACTATTTGGTCATGCCAGGTTTGCTTAAATGTTTGTTAATTAAATCCCAAATATCATTCATTGTAAAAAAATAATGAAGATTAAGTAAAATAATATCTTAAAACTAAGTTTATAATAAATTTCTGTACCAGAAGCATGATATTCTGGATGGAGGGAACTGGAAACCACACTTTTCCACCTGTGCAAAGAACCCACCATAATATATCAATTTATGCTACCAGAGTCTTCTGCATATTTTGATAAGGATCTTATACTTCCTGTATCACAGTTTTTTAACCAAAGATGAGCCACTATTTACCTTCCTGAAAAATGAAATTTGATATTGCAAATATGTTTTCACTTATATTGGTACAAGTCTTTGTGAATGAGCAAAGTTACACAGGATAGTGATGGTATAACACATAAAAGCATTTACTTAATAACCTTTATTATCCTCAGAATTTTATAATTTCTACAATATATACTATTTCAAATAGAAATGAACAGGTACTTCAATGGGCTGTCACTAAGCATTTACTTTATTGGTGTTTTTTAAACTTCTCATTTTAGATCTTCAAGTTGCTCCTCAATATTAAATTTCATTGTCTGTTAATTAAACATAATCCTCAAATTCTGTATTTTCTGTGTTCTTCAATGGGATTCTAAACATCTGCAAATTGCAATTGTTTGTGCACAGCTGGAAGTTAAAAATAATTTAAGATCAGTTAAAAAAGACCCTAACCAGTGTAAGGGAGACAAAGTTTCAGACATCTGGATGCTGACCAATGAGATGCTTTGCTCTGAGTGATACTGGAAACATCAAAGCTGTTCGAGCACCTTATTCAATATCTAAAATTAAGTAAATAACACCTTTTGTTCTGTAAACTTTAAAGAATGGCTTTATTTGGATATACCTCTCCGGAAAACAAGAATGAATCATAAAAGACAATAGTTTTGTTAATGTAAAACAAATTAGCTATCCTTGATAAGGGTTTATAAGTTATACATTTTCTGTCCTTGATTTGCTAGGACAGATAAAACAGTTTTTAGGAGCTGATTGAAAGACATGGCATTCTTTACTTTTATCTTTCAAAAATGACATTTTGCTTTTCAGCAGATGTAGTTTACAGACTAAAAATTTTCTAGCAATGAATGAAATTTTCACAAACAATATCTAAACTGACAAATAAACAAAGGTAGTGCTGCTTGAAAAGGCACATTAATGTTTTTTGAATTACCTGTGCCATAACAGAGCAGACTGGGGTAAGAATCAAGGGAGTACAAAATTCCAAAATTATTTATGTACTGTGGAACCAATGAATTTGTGATTTTTTTCGTTTCTACCTGTATATAAGCGTGACAGTAAAATATGTATGATATACAGGCATACCGCTTTTGCCTGCCATCCTCAGTATTTTTATCTGGAAGATTATTCCCAATGATGGAATTTCTTCATGGAGTGGAAGAATCTCTGTGTGGCTTTTGAAAATATTGGTTAATTAATTTTATGAAAGTGGGTATTAAATGAGGGAGAGAATAATATAATGAGTGAATCTATTCATCTTCAATTGCATAGGGCAAGCTTGTCCCGTACGTTTCTCTGACACTTATGTTAAGTATGCAAATGACTTTGTGAAGAGATTAGTGGATTTCTGTGTCCTTGTGAGAAAATATATGGAATTTTAAATAATAATAATATACTGTGGCTACATCTTAGTGCGGTATAAAGTGGAACCAAATGATTTAGAGTGTCTTGAATTAGTTAAAAATTCTTGTTAAATGCTGTTTATAATGATTTCAAAAATCTCTTTTATTTTCACCCATTTATACATCCACTCCTCTGTCAAAGGAAAATAATAAACAATAAAATTCAGAATACACTCCTTCTGTTATCAGACTACTAACGGACAAATTTTGCAAAATTCCCAGAGCTCTATTACAATCTTTGATCTTGCTAGGGCTCAAAGGAAGCAAATTAAAAATGTATTAATTTTAGCTGGATCTGAAACAGAGGGGTGTAAGGGAATCAATTTTTGTCAATTGGAAATGACAAAATCAGTAGGGGGAAATAAATTATTTTCGAGTTTTAAAGAGGTTAGTAGAGATAATGGATAATAGAATAGAGTCATTATACTGCAACAGTTAAAACTGAGACAATTCTTGTTTTGATACCTCTCCTTTCTGATGGTATGGGCAGCAGAATATCTTCTGCTCAGTGAGAGGTGGGGACTGCTTTTATGTTTCCCTCAGCAGCAGGAGGTCTGGCAGCACATAAGAGGAGAGAGAGAAGAATGTCAGTGGCAGGAGAGCATGTGGTGATGGTGCTGGGGAAGCTTTAGCTAGCTGAACCGTTTGAAGAAGCCAGCCCTTCTGGTAAAATTTAGAAGGATGTGAAGCTGTCTCTTTTGATGGGAACTGCACTATCTTGGGTTTTCGGGGGTGTTAAAGCAGTCCTGCATAGTCACTGCTCCTGCACAGCTCCTGCATGCCAAATAAAGCCCATCCACTTTTGATAAATACCAGAATAGTAAGAAATTCAAATCAGTGGTATTTAAAGCCTCCATAAGCTTTATATATTCTGCTCCTACATAGACAAGCATTTGGCCATTCACAGATGGCTACAACATAGCACAATGATGATCTAGGTCACAATGTGGGCTGTTGCAGATCATATTTGAAAGTACAATACTTCTCAGTCGCTATGAGGAGCTTGTCTATATGGGCTTAATTGTTTAACTGTGACATCAGAGGAGGGATGTTTTATTTAATTCTTCAACTGTGACATCAGAGGAGGGATGTTTTATATTTAATTTTCACTGAGAATATTATCATTATACTCAGTTATTACCATCAGTGTAGGTGGCATATATCTTTATGGTGACAAAGTTGTTACACGACAAATACAGAATATAATTGTGCAAGGAATGTATATCAGCATCTTTTCGTTAGGCTTGTACTGCTATAGTTTTTACAACATTATTGTGCTCCTTGATGATATTTCATAAGCTTTTCTCTGTATTGGTATTATCTCAGGGTTAGAAAGCTACAACCAACCACAATAGATTCAAATGACTTATCAGTCTAACCTGTCTTAGCTATGCCTGTCAGGCTGCCGTCTGGCAAACGTATTTTCTTACCTTCAGTCTTCTATGTCCTTAAAAGACTACTAAAGAGAGCTGTCATCTTCATGCCTTGCAAAGATTGGTAGGAGTTTGTACAGACTACGTTGTTGGCACTAGGATGGGGAAGGGAGGCTGGCACTGCAAGGAAACTGCAGGGCCAAGAGGTTGGGAGCAGGAAACAGACCAAAAATGAGAAATCAGGTTTACTGGTAAGGGCTTCAGGGGGAATGGGAGCCTGTCCAGACAAAATGAATAGGGGAAAGCTGAGGATTATAGACTGAGAGAAGGAGTTGAATAGAGAGGCTGAATTTAGGTTAAAATTTCTCTGGAGTTTAAATATGTTTGGAAGCCAGCAATGTCAAGAAAGGCCATAAGAAGTCAAGAAAGCTGAGTATGATGGAATGTAAAGCCTGAGTTTGAGATTTAAGTGGAAAGCTGTTGCTGAGTGACAAGGTCTGGTTTAAAATTAGATTAAGACTGAAATTTATGTGCAGGATACCAGATCTGAAAAGCAGGGTCATAGGCTCAGAAAGGAATTAGGAATGAGAAAGGAGTAAGAGACAAGAAAAAGGTTGAACTAGGGACTGGCTGGAATGGTTGCACAAAGCATAAAATCTGAACAGAGGATTTTAGAATTTCACTGTTCTTGTTTCTATTACTAAGTATCTATAAAGCCTACAGGCAAAATATGTGCCCTGTCTTCCTGCTGTGCATTTGTACAGCTCATGATAGCTACTAGTTACTCTTTCAACTCAAGCTGATGAGGTGTGCAAAGATGTAAAGACTCGTTTTGCTGATGCATGCAACTCTCTCTATAATTGAATTCTCTTTCTTTTCATTTTCTTTATGAAGAATGGGCTCATGAAAATGTTAAAAGTTATATGTTGTGGCTAAAAAGTCGATAATTCAAAAAACTACAGCTTGCTAGGGTCTCTACAATGTACATATCTTCCCCCAGGTGCATTATTAGGACAACAGTGCAGCTTTAGGTTTCTACAGGTTGCCGGTGTCATGGGGCAAACACAGTGAGTCTGCTTGGAGCATGCAATAGGACTGTGTAATAAAGGAGGCAGTTTTCTGTTACAGTCTTCTTCACTTATACCAGAAAAACATGCATGATGAAAAAAGCAATAGGAGTTTTGAGAAAGGTGGTCTCGTATATAACAAATGAAGAAAAATACTTGCTTTGCAGAATTATTTTTTATGCTTTAGAAATTGCTCTGAGCATACTTTGTAGAAATTATCCTTTCATTTCATTGTTTCTGAGAAACGAATTTACCACCTGAGTGAAGCAGAGCAAGAATTCTTGAACTTTTTAGCTCATTGCCTTCCCACTCCATTTTTTAACACAAATCTGGTCACCCCACCCCCATAATTTGTATGTTTAATGGCTCATAAATAGGCACATGGAAAACTGGAAGAAACACGAGACTATCAGGCTCTTTCTGGGGAGCAAGGCACATGGGTTACCCTGAGCAGCAGCCCATCCTGACCCCCCAGGTTGGGATGGACAGTGGCTGGCTGTACGTCCCCACTCCACATGGTGCCAGCTGCATGGATGCTGCCACTTCCTGCAATTGCACAGTGTCCCCAGGAAAAAAAAATAAAACCCACAGAAAAAGAACAGAGAAGAAAGCAGCTGAAGGTACATGGTTATGCACTTGTGTGCTGTTGCCTTCTCCTCACAACTTGTCTCTGTTGGTTGCTACCCCCACCCTTCCATTGAAAACCTCTGTGAGGAAGTTTATAGACTGAGTGTAATCTGTAGTTATAAACATTTCTGTCAGTTTTTCAAGCCACATATGGAATTTAGAATTTCTTACTATCTATAATTTTTCTTCCAAAAATACAGAAGAGATTTTTCTAAAAGTTACTCATTATCTTAATAATTTAAAAATAGATGAAACAAAGTTCTCCGGATTATACAGACAGAGGGTTTAGGTCAGCACCTCACAGGCCATGTCTCATTTACTCACTTAAATGTCTTTGTAGACATAGTTCTGTATTAGCATAAATGTAGTTTGCATTATCTAATCAGTTCTTTCTGTAACTACTGCTATGAAATATTTTTCCAGGTCAGTTTTCAGACTGTAAATATTTATACTTTTCCAGGATATTTTGGTTCAATTAGAGCTTTTTGTGTGTATAACAAGAAGTTATATGCTGGATTTCCCTTAGGATACATATCAATTCTACAAAATCTATATGAGAGATCATAAGTCTGAAAAGGGGATGTGTCAGGATTCAAAAATTTGCTTTGGGTAATCATACCAACAGTACAACAATCTATTAGGGACCATCTGCTGAAAATGAACCAGCATATGGATACCTAAAGAAATGCTCAATGTTATTGTTCAGTCTTTGAAAGTAAAAAAGAAGACAGTAGTTCAAAATTTGCTTACGTTTGGGATTTTTATTTTTTTCCCATTATGAGTATTTACCACTGGGTCAAGTAATCTATGATATCTACAGTGCAGCATAAATTATTCAGGTATAGCTTCTTGGGTTATTAATATACAGATATAGTATTTCCTAAAGCGGTATAAGTGGAAACAAAATTATTTTATTTTTTTCTCCCAAATAGCTATAACTGTAAATTTTAAGTCCCAAGCTTCAAAAATAGTCAGTGTAATCCTAGAATCCATATTTAGATGTAAAATAAGCATCCTGTTTTTTGTAAGAGCTGATCAGCCAAAATGCCAACCAAGGAACAATAGGAATCACATTTCTGAAATTTACATTCATATAAATATGGATCAGGGACCTAAATCTCAAGCTCCTGTCACAGAAAGAAGCTGAGCTAATGAACTGTACATCTAGGAGAAAAATCTGCTTTTGAAGTAACTTATGTATGTAAATTTCTGCATGGTACAGTTTGATAAGGCTAAACCTCAGCAGTGACAAAAACAATGAAAACTCTCCATGAAATGTAGCTGCTCATAAATGGTGCTACAACCATAATTTCTATGTATTATGAGGCTAATGGATGACAGAGAAATAACGAACTTGTCGCTATACAGTATGAGGCAATTTATCCCTGAATAGCTTGAAATTGGATTGTAAATGTAATCAAGGGCATTGATGTTCCCAGCTATTTGGTAACGATGTAGTTTGCTTTCCCACAGAATTTTTCATTAAGGAAAATATTCAAGTCTAGGTATTTTGATGTTATATCAAATAAAATCACAACATTTCTTCCAGAACATTCAAATCCTTTGTGCACTTTTATTCCTGAAGATTGGGGTTTCTTTTAACACTAAAGATAAGAATTCAGAGCTTTCATAGAAATTCCTTCACACTTTATGGCACATGCGATCTTGGGCTCAACAAGTGAATTTCTCTCAAAGAAGAATTTGACCTGCTACATTGATGGCATGTGTAGTTCTCTGAAGGCAGCCTCTCTTGCTTTACTTATGGTAGTGAGCAGAATTTGCCACAATGCTGAGGTTCTCCAAACCTAAGACGGTTCTCCAAAACACTGTATAGCAAGACTGGTTGGTTCTAATGCCGTCGAGTTGGATTTCTTTAGTGACACTTTTAGACTAAAATGTTTATATTTTTGCGCTTTCCAAATAGTTTTGTGAAAATTAGGCACATTATATCACTGTGTGCTCCTGTCCGTTGGATTAGCAATGTTACTAAAACAATCACCTCTTCAATTCTTTACTGCACTATAGTAACAACTGAGGCTCAGGCTTTCAAATCTGAGGATTTTTACAATTTTTTTTAAACTCATCACTGAATCCCTTTCCTTTTCTAACCCCTGTAAAGTTTCAACCTTCTGCTTCCTCTAGGGAGCATTCTCACTGGGATGTTCCCACTTTCTTTCATATGAGTTGGAAAAGGAGAAAGATGTCTTCTCATGAGATAGCTGCTTCTGGCAGCAAGGCATAGTGAACAAAACCACATTTGCAATACAGTTACTGAGAGAGTGAGTCTGCCCAATGATGTAATTATCCTAAACAGAAGTCAGCAAAGAAGACACATTCTAGAAACATGTGCTTTAAGAGGCTAGTGACTGTAGCTATTTAATTGTCAAAATTGAGCTTTTTTATCATATCCAGTTGTCAATTATTGTCAGGGGTACCACACACTCCACTCTCCTGGAAAGCAGTGAAAATCACCAAGTGGTTGTACTACAGGGATCACACTAGATCCTCACAGGAAACAGATATGTATTTTTTTATTTATAAGTAGATATACAAGTCTTCTATCAAATTAATCAAAATACCTCTAAGAGAGTAAAACTTAGCTTTTTATGCCCACCGACTTACCAGTCAAAAAACCTTGCTACTATGAAACATGCTTTTTAAAATGTTAGCATTCACTCATTAAAACTAATGTAATTGCAGTGTAAAGTGTTCCCAATACTAATCATAGACTCTATTATAAGAAAGACTCATAATAGCTGTTGAAAAAAACATTGTGGAGTTATTGGAAACAATGTATAATGTGTTTTCAATAGTCCTTTTTTCTCATTCCATTACACAATAGAAATTAAGAATGTATTACAGTATAGTTCTCTAAAATATTAATGGCTTTAATAACTCTAAGATAGATATCTCCCTCAGCCCACATATGGCAAAGTTCACTCCCCTGCCACTATCTCTGCATCACCAATCGCATGGCATCATCCCACTTGTGCTGACCCACTAAATGTAGGGGAGCAACCCTAAGGTGTCTGTCAGTCATACTGAGAGAAATCAAAGGGTAGTGCATGCAATGGAGAGAGCATCATGAAGGCAAGTTCAGGAGTGTGTTATGGTCCTTTCTCCCACCTTGCTGCCTTTATAATGTTTTCCCCCTTACCTCTGTTATTTTGTCTCTTTCCCCTCCAATTCGGAGGGAGCACTCCTATCAGCATGATTTCTTTATGTACCAGGGAGAGGACTATTGGGTTTCAGATTTCTGAGGGCTTTTATAATTGCTGTCAGTGCTATTCATTTAATTGTGTAAGATCTAGGAAGCTTCACAGAGAGATCTTTTAAAGAGGGTTTCTCTCTACAGATGCCATCCCAGGAGTCTGGAGAAGAGACAACTGAAAAAAAAAGTTAATAACATTAAGTGTTTATCCAGCTAGTGCCAGAAGGCAAGGGACAGATCTGTCAGCTAGACTAGAAAGGGTTGATCTACAGAAAAGAAACCAGAATTGCCTTCCTAAATAGAAAAAAAAACCTTACATTTTAAATGACCAAGAAAATAGATATATTTATATTGAAACCTATGAATAGATGCAAAAATATTCCCAGCCTTGCTATGCTTCTATGAATACAGTTAAAAATCCAACCAAACAAACCACAAAGATTTGGCTAATAGATCTTCCTTTAAATTTAAAGATAGTTTATTCTGACAAAGGCAGGCAAAGTTCCTGGTAACAAAGAAGCTAACTGGGAAAAAACCAGGAGTAAATTAACTCTTCAGTCCATGCTGAAAAGCTATTTGTGGAACTCAGAGAGTACAAAACTAATGTTGCATCCAGGAGAAAAGGGTAAGTCTTCATATGCAAGACTTTCTTCTTGGTTTAGAATGGAGCTTGGCTTTAAGGTCTATGTCATATACATTTGCTGAGTTGCTTACTAATAAGGTAAGAAATAGCAAAAAATTTTCCCTAACCTGAACTATAAAAACCAAGCCTAATGTTTCATCACTGTTGTTTGCCATATTGCCAGGTGATCCGATAAACTGGTTGATGATAGGGTCCTGCAAGGTGCAATGGATATGCTTTAGAAAGCAAATGAAAAAAAGCCTCACAAAAGGTCTGTGAAATAATAACCAAATGGACAGCTGAAAATGCCATGGCAGGTGGTACAGCCTAGAAAATCCCCAAGGGTTTCATGAGCAGAAACTTCATCTCAGAGCTTTAGACAGATTTTATATCTTCTGTGATCCAACCACAAGGTCTGTGGATGATAAGGACTTTGATCTGTCTTCATGCTCACAATTTTTCAGAAAAATCTTGATTTGCTCAAGCAGCAGTGCTGCTGAAAAGAAAATGGCCTACCAGTTTCGGTTCTGAGTGAATGTGTTTTGAGGACAGATAGCTTCATATCCAGATATATGGTCCAGACTGGTAGCAATGGCATTTATAACAGTGGGCAGATCTGCCAGGATGAGACAGATTCACCTATCCAATCACAGATGGTAGAAAATATTACTCACAGATGCTGCTGTGTGAGAGCTTGGCTTCAGCAAGGATTCAGGGGCACTTGCAAAAATTGATTTTATTAGCTACTGTGCATTTCTCCCAAGGCTGATTAACTGTATGCTAGAAGGAAGATCAGAAGGAAAAAAATAAGAACCTTCCCCTGATAGAATAATGATAGATTTGATTGTAAGGAGCCTCAGTTGTCTGTGACTTTTTTTTGTCAGACAGAGAAATTGTTGGTTTCACAAGGTCTGAGTCAAGACTCCTTCAGTGCATCTGGTGCTTCCCAAGGAGTGAATGTACTGAACTTAAAGAGTGCTGGTGGGTGGGAGTGATGGCTGGGGAGAGGGAAGGCTGGGCTTCCTGCAGGTGGAGCAGGGAGAGCAGCAAGACTTTTAGAAATGCTGCTAGTGATATACCAACGGCATTTCTCAGAGTGAATTTAAGTTAGGACGAGATGCTAATCACTGGAAGAAGTGAAAAATAATTGAAGCTCAATGCCTCATTCTGAAAAGCTAGCATTTTATTGGAGAGTTCTGCTTCAGAGCTGCATTCCAGCAGTGGTTTTGCAAGGACAGAGCAGTGCTGAGAAGAGTGAGGCAGCTCCAGATGCCCTGCATTCAGCCTTCTCACCCTGCACGCAGCACCAGTACTGCTGTGTTTTGCAGAGCTCATTACAGTAGCACAGGTCAGTTTCTCAGGTTATCTTACAGGCTTTCTTTTGCTTGCCTTCTCCTGGCTGCCTGGCAGAAGTGAGCGATGAATTATACCCACTGCCAGTGACAGCTGCTGTTATACAACTCTCCCCTTCTGTCCAGAAAAGGGCCATTCACAGAGTAATGCAGGAAAAATTGCTCCAAGAGATATCCAAGGAAGAGCTCTACTGTTTGCTGTAACTCTGCTTTTATTTGTTCTAATAATTACCTGTACAAAAAAAAGGTTACCAAACTTACACATGGTTCTAATAATTACCTGTACAAAAAAAAAGGTTACCAAACTTACATATAAACTGAAATATGAATATTGACCTGCAGCAGTGCAAGGTCAGGTACAAGTGAAAGATGAAGAAGGGCAAGGAGGAGTGGTTAGCAATGTGATCCTGAATAGGAAGTGTTAATATGAGTTTTCTTTTGATCCTGTGAATGTATTATTGCTTTTAATAATATCCTTTCACTCTTTTGCTTCTGGCATTGCTGTGCCAGTTTGATTAGTATTGCCAGGTGTTGGTAAATCTGCATCTAAATGCAACCCTGCTTTCAATATCAGTATAATCCATACACATTTGGAAGGCAGTGGGCTAGTTATCTGTCCTAGGTAGCCTGTTCACTGTTTTCATTAGAAAGTTAAGATAAGGCATCATTACTGATGTTTTGGGGTTTTTTTCCAAGGAATCTTTATGGTTTAGGAAAGCAGAAGGAGACACTTCTGGCAGATGCTTTTCACATAGCTTAGTTTCTCAAATGCATATTTTTAGCTGAAGTTAATTGTCTTCACACCCTCTTGGAGGGGACGGACGTGTTTCAGAATGCTAATTTTTCTTACCCTGAATTGTACCCAAGATACGTGGGATGAATTGTCCTTTAAAGGCTTCTGTCCCTGACCACTGGCTACTGAGAAAGGCTAAACACATAATAGTTCAACATCCAACTTCAGTAAAATAAATGCCATCAGTTAAAAAGACCAGCTAAAATATGCCAATACAATAAATTCATTCCCTAGCCCTTTAAGAGAGAGGAAAAGAAATCCGGGTTGAGGTGTCTGCATTTCATCTAAAGCCAAATTCTCTTTGAACTTGACTCCCCATGTTTTTTTGTCCCATGTCTTCACTTGTACTAGGAGCAGCGCTAGGTATATTTCACCCAGGGCCTGTTTAGAGTCATTAGAAAAGAGATTTTAAAATGCATGGTCTTTTTTTACAGAGGGTTACCTGTCCCTTTTCAGCTTTGTCTGCCACTTGGTTAACAACTAAAAGGTTGAGCAATAGTTCTGTTTTCCCAAAGAAGACAAGGGACTAAGCGGTGTCTGAGAATCTTTGCTTAATATCTGCTTTCCTTTTAGCTTAAGGAAACACATTTCAACAGTCTTCCTCCTCCTGTACTTCCCACCAAGGCATCTTTTCCTTGCAAAATTCTCGTTGCCAAACCATCCAGTAGCAAGATGTACCATCATAAAAGCTTCACTATTCCCCTTCACATGCCCTCTTCAGGCATGTCTCTGCTGTCTCTGATGAGATGAACATACTGCTTCATTTCTGCTGCAAACATGTGGAAAGCATTATTTTCCAGTCCTTTATGATGATGGTAAATGCATGGATTTAAAGAACTGGTCTCAAGAAATGAAAATAATGCATTGAGTCCTTTAACTCATTCTGACTGCTAGCCTTTGTTTTATGCTTATTTTACTCCAAATTAGCTATAAAATAAACTAGCAGATTAACAGAAAGTGGTGCACAATGTTACAAAAACATCGTTCAAAATAAAGCATGTATCTCACCAAGCAATATGAAAAACAGACTTTCTGACGTTCTTTTTACATTATTTCAAATTTTATTCATTTTTATCATTTCCTTAAGCTTGATAAAAATTCAATGCAAATACAATTTATTCTAGGCAGGAATACCAACCTAGCCTGTATTAAGATTAGCTGACACTTCTGGCTTTGTAATGCATTTTTAAAATCCTAACAATTTCATCAAACTAAATGGAAATGATCACAACTTTATGAAGCTTCTCAGGTTTAAGGAGAAAGACTTAGGCATAATGGTGAATGAGAAACTCAATATAAGCCAGCAGTGTGTGCTTGCTGTCCAGAAAGCCAACCAAATCCTGGGGTGCATCAAAAGGAGTGTGGGCAGCAGGTCAAAGGAGGTGGTTCTCCCCCTCTCCTATGCTCTTATGAGCCCCCACATGGAATACTGTGTGCAGTTCCAGTGTCCTCAGCATAAGAAGGATATGAAACTGTTGGAGCAGGTCCAGACAAGGGCCATGAACTTGATAAGAGGACTGGAGCATGTCCCCTATGAAGACAGGCTGAGGAAGCTGGGGCTGTTTAGCCTGGAAGAGAAGAATGCATGGAGACCTCATAGCAGCCTTAGAATATCTGAAGGGGCTACAGAGAAGCTGGAGAGGGACTCTGTCAGGAAGTGCAGTGGTAGGACAAGGGACAATGAGTACAAACTGAAGGAGGGGAAATTGATAATAGATATCAGGAAAAAATTTTTTACTGTGAGAGTGGTGAGACACTGGCACAGGTTGCCCATGGAGGTGGTGAATGCCCAACCGTGGCAGTGTACAAAGCCAGGCTGGATGAGGACTTGAGCAACCTGATCTAGTGGGAGGTGTCCTTGCCCATGGCAGAGGCACTGGAACTAGAGGATTCCAAGCCCTTAACAATCCATGAATCTATGAATCTATGAATATTTCATTTGGATTAAGCCAACTGTTTCTGAGAACCAAAAGTAGGGAAAAATATGTGGGTTTGTCCATTTTAAAACAATTTGGCAATACTTTTGACTATTGGATGAATGTTCCTTAGTAATAGAGGCACATATTAATTTTTAAACCATGAACATAGGCTCAAGAGCACTTATATAAAGTTAATTTAAACTCAATATTTGAGCATGCTTATAACTTGCAACTGAAATAACATACTTGCACTATATTTTTCCTGTGCTGCTATGTGTATAATGCTAGAAATAACATAGGGATTGCATGCAGCTATACAAGACTGTAATACATGGTGTGACTTGTTATTTTTATGAGCAACTCTTGTTTACTGTTTTGAACCTAAAATCCATGCAAAAGTAAAAACATATTTTACATTGGATGTGCATAAAAGCCTCTGACCTTTTAAATACAGGAAAAAAAATCCATCATTCCTTTCTTGTCCCTGGGTAACAGAGGCAAATATTAAACACACAGACACACAAAATCTTCAAAATAAACATATTTTGTTACCTTGTGAGTGTGTTTTCTGCATCCAAGGAGGTTATGAATAAGTGAACACTGCAAATCTTAGTGAAAACTGTCTCCACTCCTGATACTCTGAGAGGTGTAATGAACGCTTTTCACATTTGCATACATAAACACTGTAGTGGCTCCCTAGAATATATTTTTCTCATTTTCCAGGAGTTAATACTAAACCTGGACTTCAATATCAATATTTAAGAGTCCTCCAAATTTATTTTTAGAAATCATAAAGCACTTTAGGTACTCCTAATAAGCATGAAACGAGCTAAAATAATTTATGTCTTCTTGCTTTCATCTTCTGATATTTCTGAAACTTTTCTTTGTTCATTGTTTAAAACCCTTTGTTGTTAGCAACCTGTGTTTTTCTCCCTATATAGGAATAAAGCTGTACAGGGATCTATCTATGGCTCATGGGAATCTCCCCCCTTCTTTCTTCTTTTTTTTTTTTTTTTTGTCTCTCCAGATCATTAAAGACCAGAAGCTACTGGTGATAGTTGGAGGGATGCTACTGATTGATCTTTGCATCCTGATTTGCTGGCAGGTTGTGGATCCTTTGAGGAGGACAGTGGAAAAGTATAACATGGAGGTATGTCCTCAGGCCCAAGTAATACTTATGGTTGCATAGCAGTATCTGCAGCTTTCTGTAAGACCAACCTAAAGATGCGCTACGTTATATGAAAGCAAGTCAAGCTGTGTATTTGGGGGGAGGAGGGGTTCTGTTATAATTTTTTTAGAAATCAAATGAAATGAAATAACTGCAACCAAAGGAAATTTTATCTGTAGTTCAATGTGCCACATTTCTGACACTTGTGAGAAATTTTGGTTGAAAGGGTTGTAAACACAGGAGAGTCCTCTGCTAAGACTCTCTATTAGAGTCTGTTGCAATAAATAATAGATTATCAGAACCCATTAGTGGATTTCAGTAAGAGCTCGTTCAAGATAAGTGCAGGAGAGGTCACCGCTTAGACTGCATTCTTTTGGAGATGGTCAGGAATTATGTTACCTACCACTATATTTATTTTCATAATTGCATGTGCATACACACATACTGATTGTTCTGATTTTAATGTCATGCCCAGAAAGGTCAGGCTAGTGATTTTGATAGGGAGGAGATAATAGCTTAATGTCACCTGCACATATTTCCCATCATTCTGGTAGGTTTCTTGAAGTGGAGCAGAAGTAGTGTTTTCTGCACAAACTGACAGCAAGAAACACAGCAGCAACAATGCAGAACTAGGAAAAAAAATAAATCTATCTCTATGTAAATTAGCAGTGTTTAGATTTTTTGCCTCCAACATGGAAACTGGTGATATCTGAAATCTAGATTATATGAGAACAACCTAGACATGCTATTCTCTTTTCCAATCCTTGGCAATCAGTAAGAAAAAGAACAGTAGTTTTTTCTTCTGATGTTAACCTTTGCAAGAATAGATATGCTATTTTACTCCATTGCTTTTACTTTATTCTTAGTTTGCAGTGTAGCTCTGGAATTTCATTAGGAGGATATTTTATCTGAATATGATTTCTAGAAGATATCTTAGAACAATGCCTTCTAAACTGCAAAGGATACCTTTCAAGAAATCATTTTAGAGTCTGAAAAGCTACCTATCAGGCATTCCCTAGAGTCTGAACTTTATTTTTTAAAGACTTCCAAGTTAATATGGTTGTCAATAAAAAATGGAAAATGTAACTGAAATTTGTCTTGTGAAGACACTTCTGCACCATGTGTATATAGCTTGAAGCAATAGCAGCTTGTTCAAGAGCCTTGTTTACTTCATTTTGTTCCAACTGCATTGCAACTGATATGTCATTGTCAGCATTGTTAACAGTTTGTCTGCTCATCTAAAACCAAACATATTATGATGAGTAGTCACAAAATCCAATTGAAATAATGGTTTGTTTGAATTTTACTTTTTAAGTTAGCTATAACTAGAGATCTTGATATCTAGTCTTACTAGTGTCACTTGAGTGAAATGTCCATAGACAGCAGCAGTAACTGTGAAGTTATCAAACCATAAATGCCATGTATTTGAAAAATAATGCAAATATATAATATAATATAATGAAAAAAAGAATTTGAAACCTGCAGTTTTAAATTATTGCAATTGCCATCTGAACTTTTCAGTGTATTTTCTTTGGTCATTTAACGCATAACACTAAAAACTTAGTGTATTTGTTCTATGTTTGGGGTTGTCTAGACCACAGGGCTGCCCATCCATTGCCTGAACTTTGTGTCAGAAATGAAATTCTCTAGTAACTATGTAAGCCCATGCAAAGTCACATTCACTGAATGCACACATGAGAAGGTGTAATATTTTGAGCACTCAGCATAGAACTAACCTCAACTTACTATTAGGGCTCTTAGCTATTACTATAAGTTGTGCATAAAGGGTGGGGGGGGGGGGGGAAGGAAATAAAAGTATTATGCTAGCAAATGTGGTCATTAAAATATTGTATGTGTATTAAATATGCTTATTATATAAGCAGTGAGGTGAACTGCAATTTGCCTTCCTGAAGCACACCTCTTCAGTCTCAAAAACTCCGTAGTGGAAGCAAATGACAACTGTCTTTGCTGCTGTTGCTGTTATCTATTATTGTTATTATCTTGTTTTTTGAATTTTTAGGATTTTAAGTGCAGTGGTGAATTCTTTAGTTGAGTTTGAGTGAGCAGGTATTATCTTTTGTATGTTTGAAAAATACTTACCTCTAGTAAACACTACTGAAGGAAAGTTTCTGCATTATTTCAGGAATATAGTGTACTGTATATTTCTTGTTCTACTTGTTTCTATGAAATAATTTTAAAGGGTTATTTTCTCTCAGTTAGAGTTGATCCAAGTGATAAAGACTAAACTAAATGTAGGCTCCAAAGTTATTAATGCAATCAGTCATTCTAGCTAATGAACCATTTGAGTGCTGTTTTAACGATGAATATTCATCAGCTTCCAACATGATAGTTCTGCATTTGGCTACTGTTGGGTGGTCGTCTGTTAGCTGTGTCTTCATAAACACATCAATCGAAGTAACCAAGCTGTGAAGCCAAAAAAACTGGCAATGTCCTTTGCTGTTGGCCAGTATTCACAAAATAGCTCTTTGAATGAGTAAATTTTGTGTAAAATTTGAGCACTAAATTATCAAGGGCTTAAGAAAAGGTCTTAAGTCCAGAACTTAAAAATCCAGGTTTCTTTTCTGGAGTTGTTTGCAAAGTTCAAACTTACTATGCCTTAAAAGCTGAGGATGGGCAATCACAATCCAAAAATGCAAAGGGAAGTGAAGGCACTTGCGGTGACTCTCCAGCTCTGACAGAAGGCAGAAGTTGGATGGGATGTTGGGTCTGTCAGTTTTCAGGCTGGTCTCTAGCATCCTGATCCCAGATGTATGGTTGTTTTATGAAAGGCACATCTACAGTTGCCATAAAACATCAAGTTAAAAGTATTAATGACTGAACTATAAAGCATCCAGATCATTCAGCCATCAGTGTGGCAAGTATTTGGTATAGACAATAACATTGCTGTATGAAAGCTAACAGGTTAAACATCAAGGCAGGGATGACTTTAAAATTTCTGTAACTGTATGCTGATCTCCTGAAGAAGAACTGTAAGGTTGCCTCTCTGTACATTTCATAAGGAGTACTGTAGGCTTGTTTTTCATATAATGCAAAAGCATTTGCTGACACAAAATGCTTCTCAACTTCAAGCAGCAGTGTAAAAAAAATGAAACTTAATTCATAATGTTACCTCTATTCATCTCTTTTGCTAGTTGCACTGGCTGTAACATTTCTCTTTTTGCTAATTTTTCAGACCAGTGGAGACACCAGTCACTTTTTTTCTCACTGGGTTCTTCCTAGGCTGCACAAGGCATTTACTTTTTTCAACTTAATTCACCTTTTTGTCATAATCAAAACGCTCTGTGGTTATGATCAGATCTCAACTAGGTATCTGCCAGAATACGTTTCTCTCAGTTGTGTGAACTGGAGTGCATCCTTCCTTGCTGTCATGCTGGCTGGGTTCTTGGGCTTGACAGGCCATGGGCAATGATGCTGCTTCTGTGTATGCAGCTGTGGAAGAGCTTTGCCCCAACAGCAAGGCTGTGCCATCTTTTGCAACCATCTGGATTTTGTCCTGGTTTCTTAAGAAGGCAATATTTATGTGCAAGGGTGCTCTTTTTCCTACAGCCAAAGAAACATTTCCCATTTCAGTCACATCTGACAGATTTGAGCAGATGCAGCTCTTAAGGACATAGCACTGCAACAGATTTGATGGGAACAGCCAGCTGTGTGCAGGAGAGGTTCTGGTAGTGTCTCCCCTAAGAGAAGGGTTGCAGAGTGAGTGTATCTCTTTGTGTAAAAGCAAACATTTTAAAGGACCTGCTACAGGAGACCTTCACTCTTAGACAGAGAATCCAGCTATAAGACAAAAAATACTTAGGAAACCAAACTGAATTGCTCTAATTTCAGTTGCTCAGCTGCATTGGAATGAAACCACAGTCTGAAATAGGAAAATCCTTTACAAAGTGGAGTCTGTGCAATAGCCATATCATAATTCAATTAGGTACTTACTTTGAACTCAGGTTCAAAGGGTCTGTGTGTAGACATAAAGTCACACTCACCTCTTGCTCATAATACAATGGTGTAGTAACTCTTTGACTTTAGAGTTTAGCTTGAAAGCCTCTGATGGGCTTACCTTTTCCCAACACAAATATCTGTGACAGAGATTGAATCTCTATGGCCTTGGAAGGTAGCCAATGATAATATTTAATATATAATAACTTGTATACTAAGGGAGATGGACTCGATTTTGTAATTCCCAAGGTAAAAAGATCTTGCATTAGTGTTAGATTCAATAAAAGTAGTACCTTGCATACTGGATGCCAATATCTCTTGTATCATTTTAAAACCAGTTTATCCAGTGCAGAAGCCTTTGCACTCCTTGATGTCTTAGTACCAATTATGTAGTTATCTCTGCGATGTTTCCTCTTATGTAATCTTATGAGAATATTATTGATATTTTAAAATAAATGGCATTCTGGTATCTGGAATTCCAGTATTTAAGGTTTCATACTCACTTGTCCCAGAATGGTAATAAATGTGAAATTAAGAAAAAAAATAAACAAAGTGCCATTTTAGAAGATGCAGAGGAGAAAAACAGATCAATGAGACACATCCTATTTGGGCTTCTAGCATTGATACAGCAGTAAAATGCAGAAACTAGGAATACACAACCTTATATGAGGACATTGCAATAACAAAGAAAAGATTGAGCAGGCCATGCCAGTGTCGAAGTAGTGTAGTATGTTAAAGAAAGTCAATTCAGATTAGCAAATTAATCATTTCAGTGAGTGAGACAGAATTCCTATGCATTCCAGGCACATAACTATGCTGTCTGACACATATTACTAACCAGCAAGCCAGAAGGTCATCTCTGAATGATACTTTGAGGGAATCATAAACATTGCAAAACCAAAAAATGGCTGTGTTAACCAGACAAATTTGCTACTCAGACTAATTCATTTAGGAATGGTGACTGCTTTGTAAATCAATAGATTAGAGAACCCATAGGCAGAGAACTAACCCTTGATTTCATTCTGAAGAACATACAGAATCTGCTCCAAAGTGTTGATATCTGAAGTATTCTGTAGCTGCAAATACATTGTTCTTAGCTTTGATAGCTTTGAAGAAGCATCAACCAAAAATACCAGTAGAGTGGTACTCAACTTCAGAAAAGGAAACGACATAGAACTGAGGAAGCCTCTCAAAGAGAGGCTAAAGAGGACACTGTAGAGAGTTAAATCTTTACAGGTGTTCTGGAAAGTATTAAGAATATCATATTGGAGACACAAAGTATATACATGCCATGCATCAAGTAAGACTTGAAAAAGAAGAAACTCAGCATGACCAAACAGCAGGAAGACATTCTTTAAAAAAACAAAGTTGTACCCAAATGAAGAAAGTGGACAGGGTCATAAACTCTGATAAGCTCAGTGTAGAAGACAATAATGTAGTAAAAAAAAAAATCTTGAAATGAATAGAAAATGAATAATAAATCTTTCTGTAAATATCGGTAGCAGGAAGTTGGGCAGGGAATCTTTGGGAACAATATTTGATTAGAATACAAAAGCATTACTTGCAGAAAACATGGCTATGTAGAATGATTAAATGATTGCTTTGCTGCTTTGTTTGGCAAAATTTTTAGTGATGATTGTTGTGCTAGAACCCTTCTGATGAACTCCCTGAGGAGTGACTGGAGTTGCTGGTAGAAATAGAGAAACTGATCAGAAATAAATCACTGGAAAAAAGATTATATTCTCCCAGGCTTTCTAAGGCAATTCAAGAGAGTAATAGTCAAACTACTGACAGCAGTATGTAATCATTGGCTCAGAACTGCTTTGATATCTGAGCAAAATGTTGCAAATGTCTTGCCATGTTTTAAGATGGAGTGGAAAACTCAAACATGTAAGTTAATGCCTGTAGCAGGCCACCTTATAAAAATTATAATCAGGAGTAGAATTAGAAATTGATATGCTGCATTGAGGAGGAGTTGACATGGCACTTGTGAAGGAACAAATCATTAAAACTTAGTGAAGTCCTTTGAAGAAGCCAACAGACATATGAATAGAAGCTGACACAACCTGCTAGGTCTCTGAAAAGGACTAATCAATTTCTTTCATGGAGATTAAATAGCCATGGAATAAGAGAGAAGCCCTCAAATGGGTACAAAGTCCTTTAGGATAAGGAAACAGAATTAATAAATAAATAAATGTTTGTTTTCTAGTAAGGAGGGATGTAGTCAGTAGAGTCCTTCAGGACAGGTCCCAGTCTTTGTGCTGGTACCTGTGTTGTTCAGTGGAAGAAGAGGTGAATGACAAGATGACAACATTTTATTGGTTCTAATAAATTATTTCAGAAAGTAAAACTAAGGGCTGATTTTGAAGAATTATGGAGGGATGTTGCGAAGCTCAGCATAAAGTGAAATGCTCTTTCCTGATTGCAGCTGCAGGAGCAAACCTAAAAGTTGTTTTCTTGTTTGCTATGCAAAGTCTTCCTGATATAGAGGAAGATGGAATTATAGATTTGATTTGAAGTTCAGCTAGAGGAAACCCATAAATAGACTAGGTAAATTCAGAACATGTTACATCTTTTTTAATAAGACAGAATAAGCCTGACTTAAAGCAATTACAACTGCCTAAGGTTTTCATTCAAATAACTAACCTAGAACAAAGTCACAATGTTAGCTGTTTTGACACAGCTGTCTGAGCACCCAAACGTGTTGAGTATATCCTCAGTAGATGGAGGCAAGTATAAAAAGACTGGAGGAATAAATGTTGCTCCTGAGTATCTGATTGTCTTTTATGTGGGACTGCTCCTAGTGTAGTACCTGAAGAAATTAGTATTCTCGAGCTCTTATTTGGACTGTACGTGAATTCGACTAAATACACAATTCTAAAAGTTACTCACAGTAGTAATACCAGGTCACAGATAAGTGGGAGTTGTGTGAACATAACTGAGATGTGATGTAAAGAATACACAGGAAGGAGTTCATATATTAGGTGTGAAAGAAAAGGAAGGGTAAAAGCATGTCCAAGGTGAGCATGGTGCTGTACCCTAATGGACTAGTTAACTAAGAGCAGAGGTCAGTGTAGTGGGTTGACCCTGGCTGGATGCCAGGCACATACCAAAGCCACTCTCTCATTCCCCTCCACGAATAGGCAGGGGAGAGCAAATATATAGAAAGCTTCATGAGTTTAGATAAGGACAGGGAGAAATCAGTCATCAAATACCTTCATGGGCAAAACAGAGGCATTACTACCACTGCTGGTTGGCTTGGCCTTGCTGCAGTAGTAGATCCATCCTGGAGCTGAGTGGTGTTGGCTCTGCCGGACATGGGGAAGCTTCTAGCAGCTTTTCACAGAAGTCACCCCTGTAGCTCCCACCACTACCAAAACCTGGCCACGCAAAACCACTATAGCCATCAAATATAAAACTTTTCTTTAGGACAGACCTTTGTCTTGTAAAATCAATTTGTCTTTACATTTTTAAACGAAAGATATGAGAAAATTTGGACTCAACAGCACAGATGTAGATTTTTTTTCTTTAATATTCATCTTCATTAATGACACCACTGCTGTAAGAACTGAAGATTACTGTGGTCGAAAATAATGTACAGAGGAGGGTGTGTGTTTGCATACAAACGATAAAACTGTGGGAGTAACATAGGTATGGAATTCGTAAAGATGTCTGGTTCAAATTCATATGCTCAAGTAGATTTATGCAGAGTTTTGCCATTTTGAAACAATCAGATCATGTTCTTTTCTCTTTCCGCATATGTATATATGCATAAACAGATGTGTTTATGGGGTGTTGTTAACATTGTGCTGTTGGGCTATTCAGTCAGCTAACAGCTGGATTGGAGAGAACTTTGTCAAATTTACAATATGAAATGAAGAATTTAATTGGCTGAAGTAGTTTCTGAGAGTGTTCAGCCTAATGCAGGTCAGAGCTTGTTAGTCAATTTGTTCTTTAAATATCATTATGCCCATCTGTTTCCCCTACTATTTTTTAAATAAATTTAATTTCTTGCCTTCCAATTTGAAATATTACGGACTGTGGGAGACAAATGTCTCCTGAAATCTGTAGCCTGCTTTCAAACCCTACCATTGCAGCTCATAGCAGGTGGCCCGCCAGCAGTAGCTGAAACTGAAAACTCTTACTTGCATCTGCTGGGGCCCACCAGTGGCTGGCAGACATTCCAGAGAGGAGCAAAATGAATGGCCATTAAAGTCAGCTGTAAACCTTTCACCAGCCCAGAGGATCTAGAGCAGGTCTAAAGAAAGAGTAAATATTAAAGAGTAAAAGCTGTTTTACTTCTTTCTCATTTGACATCAGTTTCCAAGGAAACGGAACAAAACGTGAGAACTGGGAGCCAGCAGCTGAGATTGACTCAGCTGGTGGCTAGTCCTGCTTCTGTTCCCATGGAAACACGTATCAGATTGGCAAAAATAAAGAAATAGGGCAGGGTCAGTTCCAAAATGGCAGGATGAATGGCTGCTGCTTCAGCTACTTAATGAGATGAGGCATGCTGGTATTTATTCCTTTTCAGTAAGCAATTCCAATTTTAGTACTGCCTCCATTATTCACTTCCCAATAAACACTACTTCCCAACCTCTTGAACATAGGAAGCACTATCGTCAACAAGAGTTGTAATTCATCTTGTCCAGCAGCTTGTTTGAAACAATGACTGGCATGAATCCTTTCAGAGGTGGATGCTAGATGTGCATAGTGCAATCTCAGAGTTCATCTGTCATGCTTGAATTTTCAGCCATGGTTCATAATGAGTTGTGACTTGAAATATGCAGTTGTGTATGTCTCATAACTCTTTTATACCCTCACTAGTCGAACACTTTTGTTATACCCATAAATGTCAGGGGTTTTAGACTCTTGGTAACTTTGCACAGTTCTGTGTAATTGCCAACTAGGCACTGTGTGAAGAGCTTCCTTTCTCAGTTTTTGAAATGTTGCTTTTAAGTCCCGTTGAGTATACGTTATTTTTCTTTTAGGGAAAAAAAGAAAATTGAATCTTCCACATCTCCTTTTGCAGTACCAGTCATTACTATGTATCTGTGTGTTTACGACCTTATCTTCCTCTTCTCTCTTTGGTAGACAGTCCCAATCTTATTAAGCAGCTTTTCCTATGACATAGAAACTCTACAGCATCCATTTTAGTTAGGATGACTAATATTGCATATTTTAGAAGATCTGTGTAATGGTTTTATCTATTATTCATCCTCTTCCTTATATTTAGTGTATTATTTTTCACTGTTGCGCACCATTGAACAAAATTTTGGACTTTAATGTCAAAGTGATTCCCAGATCACTTCCATGAACTAATTAAGACTCTGAGAAAATGTATAAGTAGTTTCACTGCTTCTAGGTGAAGATAGAATTACAGTTACTGAAATCAAGTTCCATTTGTCATCATATGGCCCGCTCATCTTACTTACTCTCCTCACAATTTTTTGACTCAACTAACCTCAGTATTTTTGTCTGCATATTTTCATGCTTGTGCTGTTAAGAAACACTGATTTTAGTCTGGAATTACCATTCTTAGACTGGAAGTATTATTCCAGAATATGGAAGCATAATAGTGGAGGAATACTAATATATAATATTTCTTACTTATGCTACTGTTATGTAGTCACACTTCTGGCCTGTCACTTCTGCTTTGTGAATACTTTGCTGTAGCTCCTCCAGTTCTGAGGATTCTCATTCCAGAGATACCCAAGAGGACCCATCCTTTCAAGTGCATTTGGCAATCCAGACTATTGTTCTCCCTTTTGGGTTTCAAGGGATAATCCCTAGTTCTAAGAGAAATTAGCCTATTGGAAGAGAGGAAATCAGAGGCAAATATCTAACACCAGTAATACAATACATACACCCAGATTGAAGCAGCCATTTACCGCTTTTGATAATGACACTGCTAAGATTGCTGTGTATAGTTAAGACTACCAGTAAATGATTCACCACCTAACCACTGTTAAAAGCCACAGACACATCATCGATTGGGGATATCTGGCTGGCTCATACAGAAGGCACTGTGACAGTTTTGTTCATTCCCTGAGACTCCTGTGGCACTTCCTCACTTTAAACTTCATGCACATAGGATACACTCATTCAGATTTATTTCTCTGAAGGCCAAATCCAGAGTCAAAGCTAACACTGATTTTGTGCTCCCTTATAAGGCTGAAAACAGCTACAGAGTCAGTGTAGGACAACACTGGTACCTTTTGGCACTGAGAAACTGACTACCAAAAAGCAACATACCTGGCTTTAGCAATTTCAACCCTTGTTAAGCAGTGCCACATTAGCAAGTGCTTAGAAGTTCATCTCCTCACATGCTTTCCTTGTTCTTTCAGAGATAAATCTGCAATCTCTGGACACATTTTTTTTACTTGAACTGCATAGTAAGTGTCAAGATTTACAGGCTTCATAATCCAGACATTTTTTGCTCTTTTGTCAGTGATTTGAGTTCTTAAACTTGAGAACTCTCTATCCATCTAACACCAAGACCTGATTAAGAAAAGTTTCCAGAAAACAGAATCTAGGAATTGACTCATCTTCCTTGTTGCGTTCTATCCTAGGCATTCAATGTTCAACCCTTTCTAGTATTGTAACATCTCTCTTGTTTTCCAGAAGCAACCACCACCATATAAAGACTTTAGTGCTTATGTCAGAAAACAGATGCTGATATGAATGAAACAAATCATAATGACTTACTCGAAAAAATGCTGAGGCTGCAACAGAGACCAATAAAATCCTTCTACCAAATGTCTCTGAAGATAGTGAATTCTGTGTTAAAATAGTTATTCAGAATGACAAATTTTCTAAATTAATGGATACTTCTTTGGGAGAAGAATAGTCCCTCATTCCTTCAAATTTTTAAATAGGCTGATACTGAAAAGATACACCCTGGGTATCCTGGTACTCCTTTAGAACCATTCTTTCAGTTATAAGAAATCTTATAGAGAAGGCAAGCATCAGTTTATATTATAAGTTGTTGTAGTCAGTATCATTCACCTAGAACGTCCTGAGTTCTGGCCACGACATTGTTCTGGAAGAGATTAATGGCAGTGATGGATTAGTCCTGCTGTCAATTGGGAGAAGCAACCATGGAGTCACCTGCCACAAGATCTTTATGCAGTGCTTGACCATAAAGCAGAGCAATGCAGCCTTAGCTGCTTACGCCTTATCATCTGCAAAACACCAATACGATGTATTTGGACATGAAAATATAGATTATTTTGAAGACTATTAAAAAACACATGCTAGTATCAACAGAAAATTTACGGCTAGCGCCTTGGGCCATTCTCTGCTTGAGTTTCCCACATGGTATTGAATCAAAGCTTTTATATGTCTATATTTTATGTAAAGATTGCTTTGCTTTAGAGGGTAAAGTTATTTCTTCTCTGATAAGCATACTCTAAAATTTAAATGTGTATTTCTTATGTGAGAAAAGGCTTTATTTTTGATCTGCCAAGCACTAGAATGAACTTTTATACAAAAACTGCAGATTATCACAAATCTCCTCACTCCTACAAAAACAAGGATTGTTTCTCAATTAGCTTTATCCAGCATCAATATACAGCAGAATGTGTTTATGCATATGCATTTTTATTTTAAAACCTCCTCCTGTATATACTTCTCTCCCTGGATAAAAGAGAAGAAGCACATAATAGCTATTAACCACATTGTTAATGGGACCAACATGCATTAACAATACTTGCGGTGACATATGCATTTTGTAAAGCTGTAAAACTGGGGCTTCTTGCTTTTCAATGGCCTGAATCACCCTGAGGTCTACTTACCAAACTTTGTTCTTATACTTCCAGTAGGTGTATTCTGGGAAGTGCATGCCTTCCTTCCATGCTGCTCTGCCCTCCTGTTATGCTTTGTCCTGCCTGTTTCCATGAACTCTCACACTTTCCAAATCTTGCCTCATGCTCACTTTCACTACCATAGTCTGCAGGTCTGTATGAAAGGACAGCAAACTTGTAGCTTAGGTCAGCTCTGTTTTAGATCACTACCTACATGCAAGCAGCTATTAAAGACTGGTAATGACCTGACTGCAGGTGACCATGGGTAAGCAGTAAGTAGAAAAAATGAAGAATGGATGCAGGCTTGATGATTTCCCAAAAGAATGCTAACTTCTGTTTTTATTATGAATACTCAGAGTGCTCAGATCCAAGCATTTATTTTTTTCTTTAAAGAGCTATGAATTGCACATCAGCCGTGAGCTACAGAGGTTGGTATCGATGTGCTTCTGGACAGTCAACCTAAGGTTTCCCAGTGACCTGATTTAATGGTTTTTAGTAAGACTCAGATATAAATACCTACTAACTTAGTTACCTGGAAATGGTGGAGGAAGTTCTTAGTGGATGAGGGTGCCTCATTAAGGGAGAGACCCACTCCCCACAGCTGTAGCTGCGTGACGGCCTTTTTTTGTTGGTGGTAGTCAACAGTCTTTTTACCAGAAAATGCTGAGACTTCATTCTATTGCCATCTTTACTTCTTACCTTAACTCCAACAATGTCATGAATCCATTTTTTTTTTATTTTTCACATGTATTTAAAGAAGCTTAGTGGGTTGTAGCTACCTGTTCTTTAAAATCTGTACTATCCATCCTAATTTTTTCATATAATTTGTACTCTAATATATAACTTCATTATTATGACTGTGTTATAGGGATTCCTGGTTATCTCAAATAACATCTTGGATTTAAGTGATTGATCTACTGATTTCTTTAGAATTCCTGTTTTATTCAACATATTCTACTCATTATGAGATATTTGTATTGCTTTCTCATGCAGCACCTGTGACCCAAGCAAGAATTTTTTTAATCTTTCTAAGCAATTGGTAGTTCCTTTATTACTATTATTTTATCAGGTTAGAGTTTACAAGGCTAGAATCCTCATTTTATGGAAATACACTGCTTATATTTTAAAAACACTATGTCTGGATTCTTCATAAGCAAATGAAATACTGTGTAATTCTTGCCAGTGTGGAAGAGTCTCTTCTGATGTGCTCAGGATTAGATACTCCAAAAGACACATATTCTTGAGAAAAAATGCCTCTCTCAATATGTAATTTCAGTACGTTGCATATATATGTACATATATATATATATAAATGAGTGTGTGTGTTAATATGTACATATATATTTAATATCTTAACTTGATATTTCAGTTCTGATATCTGGTCAGGAATAACTCAGATGACCAAATGTCCAATTAAACAGTACCTTTTTTTTTTTCCTTTTACTGAACCTTGTTGTACGTGTGTTTTTCCAAGAGGCACAGAGCAGGGAGTCTCTCTTGTTTTATGGCAGTCTTGAATGTGTGAGCTCCTAGCTTATGTGTACTTCAAGAATCTCTGATGGAATGGTAGAGCACACAAACATAGTTGAAACAACCCATGGTTTGGATTGTGGTAGGCAAAAGCTGGATATTCTCTCTGTTATCTATTTCTGAGTGCTGGTTACTTCTCTGCAGAAAAGGAATTTTTGGTCTAACAGCTCTAATTGGTCTTCTCATTTTTTGGGACTGTTGCAAATAGAAGTGGAACAGTACACCTACATCCTAAATTTGTAGAACTAATGATAGAAATTTCCATTTACTATGGAATTTTCTGTTTGCAATAATACCACTGAGCTAGCACGTTTGTACAGCCATTGAAAGCAAAATGAAAATTTCTAGCTGCCAGGCTGGAGGTGTTCTTCAGCTGAAGGCACACATCTTTAATGCTTTCATTGGGATCTAATCTTACAATAATGTTGTGAGCAGTTTAAAGCAAAGTTTTTTTCACAGTCTTCATTTGCATATATTAACGTAGAAGAAAGAACAGCCAGTTAAAGCACTGTGGAGACACATTCAGGATGGGAATGTATGTGTGATGGCAAATCATCAAACAACATTGTAAGAAATGGCATTACAAAGGAATTAGGCTGGACTAAGATGGAAAAAAATCATTGCAGGGGCAATAGTGTGATAGTTTGGATATATCTTCCCTGTTTTCCAGTGTTTGGAGTATTTTTAATAAAATAACAAATTTTTAATTAATATGAAATGAAATCCATACCATAAATTATAAAATTAATTATTTAAGCTCTTAAAATGATGAACTTTGACAAGTCATTTACACAAGTCACTGTGATGCTGATTTCATAAATTGAAATGCCAAGCAAGATTTCTGTTTTCAGTAAAAATTAAATGATAGGTGAAACTGAATGTAAATAAATGCCAGGTTAGAGCTCCATAAAATAGCACATAGTTATAAGAAAATGTCATCTTAATGCTCAGTAGGAGTCAAAAGGCAAACCAAGTATAAGGAATTCTAGAAAAAGAAGTAGAGAACAAAATATAAGGCATTATTATGCCACTATATAAATCCACAGTGGAGTTATATCTACAGTGCATAAAGTCACAGCACACTTCCTTACCTTCAGGAGATGGAAAACATGCAGTCAGAGCTACATAGAGCATAGAAGAGTGTGGAATAGCCCCCACCCAAGGAACAGGCAGGGATCACTTCTGTCTGGAAGAGAGATGGATGAGGACAGGGAAGTATAAAATCTTCAGTGGCTTAGAAAATGCGATTAGAAGTGATCACATATAGTCTATTCCAATACAAGAGCTAAGGAGCATGAAGCAGAACTGGCAGGTTCAAAGAACACACAACACATAGTGCAGATAGAGAAGTTTTCTGCAGTGTTGTCCATCTTAAAAAGCTTACATAGCATTAATGTAGCAACTGGGCACACTGATGAAACAAAAAGCTATCAAGAGGTATTAAAGAAAATGACATGACCTCGCTCTCAAGAAATCACTGAGTGACCGATAGAATATTCTAGAAAGTTGTTTCTATATGCTTGGCCTTTTTCAGATTCTTGCCCAGGGAAGGGATGGTGTGATAGGATTCGAGACATGTGTTGGGCTAGACAGATTTTTTTAAGTATACCTGTTGTTAGATCCACCAACTGTGGAGAGAGGGAATGCCTCTATAATTTTTTAATTCTCTTTGCATTGAATTTTATTTCTATTCTTTACAATGTGTTCATAGAATAAAGAGAGGTGTTCTGACAAACTGTAGACAGCAGTTATGAACACTGATGGAAGAATATTTAGAATATAATACTCAATACCAAGTGTCCTGCATTCTTTTCCAAGTATGTCACAATATCATATTTTCAGAGCACTTGATAGTTATGCTACAATGGGAAAACATATTTTTCTAATATGTCGTAAAGAGGAAGAGATCTCCAGTGTTTATCCAATTTTTATTTAATTCATACAAACTGACTGCTGAAAAAGAAACTGAAGAACTGAAATCTAGAATAAAAGTTTAGAATCATTGAGACTGGAGGAGTTTTCTGGATATTTTCTAGTTCAATGCAGCTGCTCAACGCAGGGTTACTTAAAGTACATTGTTCAAGACCATATTTTGGATATTTTAAAATGTGGACTCTCTACAAACCTCTCTGGGCAACATGTTCCAGTGTTCAACCACACTCATCATTAAAAAATAAGCTATTTTTCCTCATGTTTAAGTGGCACTTCCTGCATTTCATTTGTGCCTTTTGTTCTTTCATTGAATACCACTGACAAAAGTCTGACTTCATCTTCTTTACTCTCTCCCATTCTCCTTTTATGCACATGGATAAAATGCTCAGTTTCTCCTAAGCCTTCTTGTCTTTAGGCAAAACCCAGCCATGGGTCAGATGCTCTAATACCTTGAGCACTTTGGTGCTCTGTTCCTGGACTCAATCCAGTATGTTCTTGTCACTCTTGCGCTAGAGATCCCAGGCTTGGACACAGTACTCCAAATATGATCATGCCAGGGCTGAGTAGAAGAGAGAGAATCACTTCCTTTGACTTGTTGGTGACACTCTTCCTAATGCAAGGGCACATTGCTAGCCCACATGCCACTTGGTCTCTGCCAGACCCACTGGGACCTTTTCTGCAAAGCTACTTTCCAGCCAAACACCACCCATTCATCCCAAGGCAAAGCTTAATTTATCCCTGCTGCTGTGTCATATACCAGGCAACTGTCCTGATTTACCTTCCCAGCCTGTATCTTCCCACTTATCTGTTGCAGCACTCCATCCATGGGAACCTTCCCAGCACATCTCTGGTACTCCAATGGGGATGTATCCCTGCCACTGTGGACATACCTCTAATTCTACCTGGTTTTCCCCCATGCTGCATGCATACATTTATGTATAGGCACTTCAAAGAGATCCTCCATCATGCTGACTTCCCAGAAAAAGTGTGAACGTTTCCCTCCATGTTCTTTTTCAACCTTGTCCTCCTAGTATTTGCATACATGCACTTCATGTGGATTTCTCTCCACCCTGTTTTGTTGTTTTAAAGCTCTTTCTTGTCTACCTCACCCTGCCTAGTCTTTCACTGTTCAAGAAAAATCAGTGACCTATTGCCTGTATCTGGTGAAACTATTATATCTGTATTTTTGATAACTGTTCAGTGCTCCAGTGAACTTCACTGTGGTTCATTGACTTGTCGAAACAGAAGTGCTCTGCAAGAGCAAAAGTCTTCCAAGGTTCAGTACAAATATGCACAAAGTCTTATTGCTCTCTACGACTACCTGAAAGGTTGTTGTGAGGTTGGGTTAAGTCTCTTGGCCCAAATAACTGTTGATTGGACAACAGGAAATGGCATCAAGTTGAGCTAGAGGAAGTTTGGATTGGATATTAGGAAAACTTTCTTCACTGAAAGGGTTGTCAAGTACTAGAAGAGGCTGCCCAGGGAAGTGGTTGAGTCATCGTCCCTGAAAGTGTTCAAAAGGTGTGTGCATGTGGCACTGAGGGACATGGTTTAGTGGTGGACTTGGCAGTGCTGACTTAATGGTTGGACTTGATGATCTTAGAGGTCTTTTTAGGGGGGTAATAATTTAACATTTGAAATTCAGAGTTTAATGATAATATGAAGGAGATCGTATGATGTGGAGATTGGACCCATTTTTCTGTGTTTATGGATTGGTCCCCAGATTTTTACAAAGACCTTATGAGAACTGCTTGCATTACTGTTATTTTCCAGTTAAAGGCTGGCTAGCTTCATCTGGATTTTTCTGATATTTTTTCAGCCACAAATGGCTAACATGAGAGAAATACCACAGCTATCACTGCATCTCCTTTAAAATGGTTCATTTGCCTCAGGCTTTAGGATTTAGCTGTAATGAAGATGAAAGATTGATGGCTGACTGCTGACCTACTTTGAGGAAATGAAAGAGCAGGTGGCATGCTGCTGACTAGGAAAGTAAAAAGCTGTACTAAATGCAGAGAAATAAAGCTTGGCTAAAGAAAGTCTCTTTTAGATCACAGCTCCTTTTCAGTAGTCCAACACAGAAAAATACACATCTGGAAACCTCAAAACCTCTTTTATATCTATGCATGTGTAAATATATTTAACCTATTTGAAACAGTTATTTTCGTTTTACATAAGGCTCTTTGAGTTACTGCAAGGGCTTTGAATCTATCAAACTGTCACAGTGTATTGTAGAAACTAATAGGAAAAGCTAGACAAGGCAAATTACCAAAAAAAATATAAGGTTTAAAGTGTGACAGACGTGTCAATGCTTGCAACAAACTGTTCCCCAAGTTTTGTTTAACCTTTGGCAAAAGAGAGGCACATTCATCTAAACTCAGAATTAAGGTGCTTTCAACTGTGTGACAGAAGTGTTTAATAGCTGGTGACAGCCAGTCCTTCAGCAAAGAGCTGCCACCTTTCAACTGGGAGCAGTGTACTCTAGTCTGTGTCAGGAACTTCATATATGAATCACAAAAAGGGACTAAACATATTCAGTTTCTTGTTAGCAGTCTTCTGTTTGAAGCAAACTAGTAATACATTGGTGAATGAATCTGACATTGACCATCAAATACATCTGTAACTTCTCACAACTGCCAAGTTTATAAAGAATGGCATAAATTTTAAGATAATTGCTTTCATTAAAAAGTAGTTACCTTCCATGTTTTGGAGAAGGTAGAGAAGAAAAGAACTATATTGCCTACCTAATGGGAAATGGTCTGAGCTGCAAGCCAAGAGACTGAGATATAAGGGAACTTCCTTCTCTTACGTCTCGAATTTCTGCACTTCGAGCAGCCCTCGTTGTTAACTAGTGTCATGCTGACATCCTGAAGTTAAGGGAAATGTTGCAAACTAAGTAGGTCCCTCTTGTATTCAGCTTCAGATGGCAACAGGACCCAAGGATGTCATTTACGACATCCAATTCTAATTCCTTTGGAGAAGAGTCAAAGGTATGTGCCATTTGGAGAATAGTCAAAGGTGCATTGCTCTGACTTTTCCTTCTGCAAGTTATTAAAACAGTCCAAGAATGCGATAAAAGCCACCTTTGTAGATCTTTATACTCTTGTTCTTTTACACAGAGAGCTTTTAGTTTAGTCTTTGAATGGAATTCAGACATGGGAGATACAAAGCTGTCCAGTCTGCAATTATTCTTCAAACCTTTCCTTTTTTAAGTCTGGGAATAAAATCTGATTTTATTATCTGACATTCAGCCCATATTCTAAAATAGCTTAGTAACTCGTAGTCATTTTTGTACTATCTTCCATCTTTGAAAGAGGAGACAGTTAGAGGAAATGGCCACTTATTATTTTGGTGTTATTCAAAGCCTGATAGTGATTTAGAGGGATAAAGGGGGAAAACATATTTGTGTGTACCAGGGAAAGCGCCAAGTGTAGGTGCTGAGCTTTTATTTTCTTGCTGTCCAGTAAACTATTCTAGTCAGAAGAAAATTTACATTTGTTTTGGGTTTTTGTTGGGGTTTTTTTATATTTGTGGTGGGTACAGGAGAGTTGCAGGAAATTTGTCTTTGTGTCAAAATAATAGCAGGCAAATAATGACAGCATTATGTACATATACCCTGTAAAGGACAAAATTGGACTTCATTATTTGTTTCCTCAAAAGAAGTTTGCTTTCCAAGTTGTATTAACAATTATGGGTGTGGTTGCCTTAGGGTGTAGGAATTGTGCCATTGAAACTTCCTTTTCTCTGGTTTTGATCTACCTCACCAGGTGTCTGGGTAGCTGTTCATACAACGCAAACGTGTTTTCTTGCAATGCTACAACCCACGTCATAGACTGTCATATGTTTGCACCATATTCAGCTCACTGAGCATACAGCCTTATTGAAGCTCTGCATAAAAGCTCTGGAAAGGACAGAAAAATGAGTTGCCTTTATAAAGGTAGAGTTAACCCATTAAATAGAGTAAAACCTCCATATTAATCTTTTAAAAAGAATTTGATGTTAGGATGATTCAGAATCTTTTAATCTTTCCTGAATTGTAAGGCTGCCTATATAAAATAATGATATGGAAAAATGAGAAGCCCTTTTTCTATTGCTCTAACTTGACAAAAAAAAAAAAAAAGAAAGAGAGAAAGAGGAGTGAAGGTGAGGATGACCTAAGGATAAAAGGTAAAATGAGCAGAAGACTATTCTTTTGAATTGGAGCCCCAGAAGCCAGCAAAGAAAATGAGGGAAGAATGTCTGGCTACCATGGAAAATGTCTGTGCCTGGACATAACTAAAACACATCAGCAAAGTAAATAAAAAGATAATTTTCTTATTGACTTAAACACAGACTGCAAAGTAGTCACTGAATAGATTCTTTTTAAAAGCTTAATGAAGTATAGCCATTAAAATCCAGGGATTTGGAGTGTGTTTTAGAAGTTAGGGCTATTTTATTGCAGTCTGTAAACATAAATTAAAAAGAAGACTCTTGCCTTGAAAGATCTATTCAGAAAATTGCATGGTGAGGTGATGTCAATATTCTTCTGTGTAAGAAATCATAGAATCATAGAATAATTTGGATTGGAGAGGACCTTAAAGATCATCTAGTTGCAAACCTCTCGCCGTGGGCAGGGTTATCTTTGACCAGACCAGGTTGTTCAGAGCCTATGTTTCACCTATGTGAAACAGATAAACGTTTCCTTTTGTATAAAATTAGAATCCATGGAAATTTACTTCCATTGGTACTGAAAGATTTAAGATGTGTCTGTGTCACTAGATGTGATTTACATATGAAGTTGAGAGGGTTTAAGTAAAGGTGAATTCTAAGGTGGACATATTTTGTGACATCTTTAGATTGATTTTGACCTAACTTTTAGCCATTTAATTCACATCAGAACTCTTGCCAGTGTACAGTTATTAATGTAAAACCTTTTTCTAATTCCACAATTTCTTTTACCAGTTTAACTGAAATATTTTAACTTATTTAAATTAATCCAATGATGCTTAAGCAGGGAATCTTCCAGGCTATCAACTTACCTGTCAGAAAGACATATTCGTTCTACCTTTAATAAATTGAAGAATTGGAATTGTGTCTATTAGACATTTGAATACTTAGATTAGGGTCTATTAGCAGTTTATGTACAAAGGGATAGAAAGTAAATTTAGTTTGCTTTGGAATTCAGTTTTTACTTGATGTTGTCAATGGAATTATTCATCATAAACAGTTTGTGGGATTTATGATAGGAGTGGTCTGTAAAAAAACATTCAGTAGTGATTTGATTCCTTTTTTGCCCACGTTTTCAGTCATGACACTCCTTTTTCTTTTTTTCCATGTTTGCCTAACTCTTTCAATGAACAGAACTGTAGCTTTTTCTCTTTGATGTATGTCCCTTTTGATTAGGAGATCATCAATTATTTAGATTGTTCCAAACCTTGCAGCCTAATACTTTGAACATAAGACTGTAAGTAGAGCATTTTGAAGATCAGTGTTTAAAAATAGGTCATGTTTTTCAAGAGACTAGCCAATTCAGTGCTTGAAAATCTGGAAAATCTCCTGATTAACATTCAGTATTTGTTAACCTAATATGGACTTGTTTTTAAAACATTAGCCATATTATTTCCTCCATTTAGAAAAGTCACCAACTTATGCACAACATTTAATGTAGGTTGTATTATTAATAGTATCTATTAAAAAACAAGAGCAATGATATAAAAGTGGTTTTGCTGGAAAAAAAAAGAAGGTATTTTCTTAAATTCCCTTTAATATCCATTTCATACTTGGGAACTTTGTAAAATTCTCAGTGTTGTTTTTCTCTTATAATTATTTGGTGCATGTGCTTTATTATTATTATTAATAGTAATAATAATATTTTGCATTTCTGAAGCACTTTTCATCTGCCGACCTCAATTCTTTCTGCAAACAGCTAATTAGACTTCAAAACACAGTAAGTGGTGTTATACCCACTTTTCTGCAGGGCAGTACTGGAGGGCAAACCATGCTGCCTCTCAGTAGGCAGTCCAGGGTGCTTGAGAGGTTGAGTAGGAACCCCCATGAATATGCATTGTGAATTAATAAGCCATGAGGGAAGTTTTCGTACTTATTCCAACTAATTAGCTCATGGCCTGATAATGAAAAGGACAGAAATTTCGGAATGTTCCCTGCAACTGCATGCTTAAAAGTTTTTATCTTATCTTGTCGTATGGCAGTGCAGCCATGGCAACAGCAAAGCTTTTCAAAGTGGCTCCATACACCAAAGAGAAGCTCAGACAAAACTGACTACTTACAGATAATTTTTTATTAAAAGGTAACCAAAGAGAAGCTCAGACAAAACTGACCACTTGCAGATAATTTTTTATTAAATGGTGTTTTCCATCCTAACCTGTTTAAAAGGTGACAATTCTATTTCTTCCAGCTTTGCTTCTTTAGTTTGGCTGTTTTTCAAATGAGTGCTGGCCAAGTGCTTTCATCAATGTAGCCACTGATACTCAACTAGTTTTAGTGGCTCTCCAAGCACTGGTTATTACATACGTGTATATTACTAATTTTCAGTGCACATAAATTCTGATAGAGAACTAGCTGTCTCATCAAACCACAGATTCAGTTTAACATCCTCCTTTTAAATAAGGAGGATAAACTTCTATGATGAAACCACTGGCCTGGTAAATGAGGGGAAAGCAGTGGATATTGTCCCATCTACCTTGACTTTAGTAAGGCTGTTGACATTATCTACCATATGATCCTTACCGAGAAACGGTTGGTGCAGGAACTGGATGAGCAGACAGTGAGGTGAATAGGAAACAGGCTGAATGGCTGGGCCCAGAGGGTCAAAAGTCTGGCTGGAGGCCAATTGTTAGCAGTGTACCCTAGGGGTCAGTGCTGTATGCCAGGGGTTAATGAAGCCCTGTTCAACATCTTCATTAATGATCTGGATGATGGGGCAGAGCATACCCTCAGCAAGTTTGCTGTGGATGCATAACTGGGGTGGATGTCCAATACACCAGAGAGTTGTGTGTCCTCTAGAGGGACACTGACTGGCTGGAGTTGGGCTGACAGAAACCTCAGGCGGTTGATCAAGGGGAAGTGCAAAGTCCTGCACCTGGGTGCAGGGCCTGGGAACCAGTACATGCTGGGGGCTGACAGGATGGAATTAGCTTGGAAGAAAAGGAGCAGGGCTACTTGTAGACACCACATTGAACATGAGTCAGTAATGGGCTGCATTAGCCAAAGCATTGCCAGCAGGTGAAAGGAGGTTATCCTTCCCCTCTACTCAGCATTGATGAAGCCACACGTGCAGTACTGTGTGCAGGTCTGGGCTGCCAGTATAGGAGAGACACGGACGTAATTAAGAGAGTCCAACAAAAAAACCCCACAAAGATTAAGAGACGGGATCATTTCTCCTATGAGGAAAGGCTGAAAGAGCTGGGACTGAGAGAGGGTTTATCTATGCGAATTAGTACCTGAAGGAAGGGAGCAAAGAGGATGAAGGTTCTATCTGAACATAGGGAAACACTTTTTCACTGTGAATGTGGCCAAACACTGGCAGAGGTTGCCCAGAGATATGGAGGAGTCTCCATCCCTGGGGATATTCAAAAACCACCTGGACAAAGTCCTGGGAAACCTGTTCTAGGTGGCCCTGCTTGAGCAGATGGGTTGGACGACATGACATCCAGAGACCCCTTTCTACCTCAGCCACTCTGTGATTCTTTAATTCTGTAAAATATAAAGGTGAATTTCCTAAGATTCTACCTCAGAGCTGCTTGGGATTTCCTCTACTTCCAATTTTACCTTGGTTGCCATGGAACCGAAGGCAGAGAAGCAGAATAAAATAAGTAATGAAGCCTACAAGTAGTTTCTCAAGGGAATGAGAAGCTGAGTAAGGTAAATTGATAATAAATAAAACAGAAACTATTTCTCACTTCATTGAATCCTTGAGAAAATAACAGAAGTGTCTTTGAATGCAGTACTGTCTGGATTGGTATTTTGCATCTTTTTTTGATTTCTGTCATTTCTCCCTTAGATTTATTGCTAGTATCATCTTTACACAATAACACCATTTAATGCTTTCTGAAATCTGTTGTGGGCACAGAGGATATTAATAAGACCAGTGAAACTATACATCATTTAGGTCTTGCTTTAAGAGCAAATTGAGGCTTAGAAGGCTGCCCTACACACCGGTGATTTTCAGTATAATTTTTTACTTATGTTTTAAAAAGAAAGTATTCACTGTCTACAAATATTTTTCCTGATGACTGCGTGGAAGATCATTGTGAAGTAACATACATAATTAAAATGGTCAGCACAAACTGTGAAGTTTCTTGTAATTAATGTTTAGTATTTGAAAAAGAGTAGAGTAGAACTACTGATAGAATTTCCTGTCCTTAACAACCAGAATGCAGAACGTCATTTTGTTGTCTGTGTTTCATGAAACAGCTCCTCATAACATATGTTGTAGATTTTTGGTCTCTGTCTATTTTTCTTACCAGTTATACTGCTGATTCAGGCCCTGACTCTGCAAGCTATTCTGCACAGCCACCAGCATTTGATCACTCTGGCTGAACAAATGCAATTTTCCTTTTGCCATCAGATTCTGCATTAGGATATTGAAGATTATTCAGGAAGAGGTGGTGGTTTTTCCTTTTCCTTTTTTTCCTTTTCCTTCTCTTTTTTTTTTAAATTTACGTATTGTACTGCTTCTCTTTGTAGAAATTAAATACTCATTTAAGACAGTCCAGGTGAAAGGCTACTGCTTTAGGGCTCCAAGGGTGAAATACAGTTACAGAGGGCAAAAACATGAAGGTGACATGCTGTGAAGTCAGTAACTACTGGGAAAAATCCAATGAGAGGCTGTTTATCAAAGACTGTCATGTGTTATAAGGAAAAGCATTTAGTAACTGGCAATCAGGCTAACTAATTTATTGGAAAGATCTCAAGAACGACAGTAACTGAAAATTACTTAGATCATCCAATACATATTGTGGACTCTGTGAAAAACAGTATTCAACTGATTCCTTATGGGCTTACATGAAATTTGGGTGAAAATAATTCATTTTTTAACACTAGAAAAAATGGCTTATCTCAAGAGAATATCTCCAAGGTCTTCATGCTACAGAATAGATGTATCCCCTTATGTGACTTGTTTTCTGTATTTTGGCTGGTAGAACAGTTACAGTCCCTCTATGTGATCTCCTTTCTCTGATAGTTTTGCAGAGGAAAGCTGTTGGGTTTGTAGGGATCACCACTTATCAGGCTATCCCTAAGCTGCCCCAGTGGTAATTCTGATGGGAATAAGGGCTATTGCAGTAAGTGATATCCACCTGCTGGAAAAAAACAAGCCGTGAGTAATAAAAATGATCAGAGAGTTTTGTTTCGCCAAACTACAAATCCGTCTTTTTTTTTCTTGCTTGTTGTTTTCATTTAACATGTGTCTGTTATCAGGACTTCTTCCCAATTTCCAGCAATATCGAATTGTATCTTGACTTTTTAAAATTTGGAAAAGCATTTGGTGCATAGCCATGTTTTGGCAAGGAAAAGAACATTTTTTTTCTTTTTCTTTTCATTTAGTGTTGTGGCAATATCTGTGGCTTTCCTGGCTGAGGCACTTGAATGATTAACACATAAACTTTTGCTAACTTAAACTAGTTATCATATCTATCCATAAAATATGCTGGGTATATACTGTCATCATTTTAACCTCAAAATTCATCTGATTGTGGATGTATCTGTTGAATTGCTTTCAGTAATGTAGAGCAAGTGCAGCTGCAATCAGCGCAGGAGCTCAGACTGGTCAATATTCTTCCCAGAAATCCCCAGGCTGTGTGCTTAGCTCTTCTGAGGCCAAAATAGATTTCTATCCCGAGAAAAATGTGTTTTGAAGTAGAAGACTTTTGTCTTCTTGTATGTTCCTAATATACTACAGGTTTTAATTTTCCATGTGGTGTTTATATTGTAAGAAGTCTCGCCTGATTATGCTCTTCCCACACTCTTTTTTGATTCGCCAGTTCAGTAATTTATTATGCACCCTGGCAGCTTTCAGGTCCGATGAAGTCTGCTCTCCCTCTTTCCCCTGTTTCCCTCCTAAACAACTTCTCCCCAGGCATGTTGCACCAATAGTAAGAGGACAGGAGGAGGGAGCAGAGAGGTGCAATCCATTTTTCAGGTAAGGGAATGTGAGGAGAAGCAGTCCTGGTGCCAGTGGTTAAAGGTTTGATTCCATGACTGTAGCAATAAGCTACATCTGCTTCTGAGTTAGGTTCTCTGCAGTTGTGGACTTTGGTGAGCCAAGGTAATGAGTATCTTTCAAACTTCCCAAAAAAGGTAATTTGGTCCTATGGGTTGATTATTTGATTTGATCTTGAAGGAAGGTGGAATCTGAAACTTTCTTGCCTGAGATTAGGGGTTCTTGCATTTTGTCTGCTTCTTTGAGTGGAAAAAAACCCCAAACCTGTTGCTGAACTGAAGGAATTATGGATTTTGTGTACCTAAGCCCTGAAGAGGAGTTAGCTTCCAAGCCTTTCTTCACTTCATAACACAGTGTACATTTTCTTCTCAATGTTCATCTGCTCCTTTTATGTTGCAAGTATCTGCTGAAATTGTACCAGAATTGTCTGCTGTTTCTTGCTTCCCTCCCAGATGCAACTTGTCCTAAATGAACTTCTATTCCAAAAAAACACGACCACTAAAGTATCAGTGAGGTGTGTATTCACCACATCTGCACAGTCTTTCCAACTGAACCCACATAAAACACACATAAACCTAGAATATGCTCTAAGCCATTTCATTGCTTACGTGGGCAGAATTAATTTTCTCCAGACTTGTCAGCCCAGCATTCCTGTTTATTTTGAAACAAACAGATACTGCAAATGTTCTTCCTTTTGCTGCACACAGTTTCATATCTAACAGAAATATAAAATCAAGTATATCCTTGAGTCAACTCCTGTTGAAACTGATGTGAAAGTATTACAGAAATTAGTGGCTTTAAACTGATCCAGGTAAGTATTTAAATGTTCTCCTTTCTTCCTTCCTTCAGTTCCTCTCTCTCTCTCTCTGTATATTTTGCATTTCCTCTTTTCATTCTTTCAGCAGCCTCCTTTCCATTACTTCTTTCCTCTTTATTCAATCATCTTTAGCCTACTCTCTTATCTCAGCTTTCGCCATTGAAAGCTTGCATTTACTTCTCTTTCAAGGAAACTTGCTTGTTTTTCTCTCTACTGCTGAGGACACACCTCAGTGTGTACTGCAGTACAACCTTTTCTGCCTCTGTACCTCTGTAGCTAGCCAGGCACACACTGGTTTTGTCCAGCTGAATGTTCCATAATGTGATTCTACAGCAAAAGCGTTAGGAGCATGGCTACTGTTTCTTATTGTTGGAATTTTTAAGTTGACTGTATTGCTGCAAAACAAGCTGTAAAGCACACCCTTTGTTTTGTTCCTGAAACATCTGCATCCAATACATGTCAGGTCTTTATCAACCTCTGAAACTATCTTTTTGTTTTCACTTGCCTTTCATGTATAAGTAGATATAGTTAGCAATGAGGCATATAGATGTGCACCTGCGACTAGGAAATCACTGTCCTCACAAAATTTTAGAATCCTAGCAACAAAATAGAAATAAGAAGCTATGAAAAGGGATTAATCTTTAGACAGATAGAAATACACTTTCTTAATAGAACTCCATCCTAAATATTCATACATGTAAAAAATGTTTGTTTGGAGAGAATTATAAAAGGGCACTCTTGCTGTAATTGCAGTGTCAAAAGTGCACTTATTGGTGTTGGAGCAAAGAAAGCACTTGTCTTAACAAACTACTCTGCTCAGTACACTGGTTCATTCAGATTCAAACAGTACTATTACCCTTCTCTAAGGCACTTTGCTTGAAAGCTTTTCCCAGCCATTGACAGTTGTCTGACCCAATCTTCATTTCCACTTAAACTTTTATACAAGCTTAACGCCTTCCCTGGGCCTTTGATTCATGTGTCAGCCTTCAAATATGTCTTCTTGTGCTGAAAAAAACTCAACAAAATATTTGATCTCCTTCAGACTGAGAACCCCAAAATAAACAGCAGAAAGAAATGTTTTATATGACAGCCTATCTCCTACAGAAAACAGAACTGTGAAGTGCATAGACAGATGGCTGCTGCAGGCAAAGCATATTCTCAATGTGCGATAAATCCGATTTTTTTTATAAATATTCTTGTCATTTTTTTTAAATTGCTGTTATGTAAAGATTATTATTAACTTTGAAGAATGGGCTATCGATTTCATCTTCACTGCTGAATGGGAGAACATCATAATTCACTTGAGACTTCTCACTGGCAATGGTCTCCTGAGAGGCAGTCAAGAGTGGTTTGTGCTCCAAGAAATATCCCAGTTTTGGAAGTGACACCCATATTAGATATTTTAGAGCCAAGCACCTTTGACAGTTCTAGCTCTGTTCTTTCCATTAACATATACATGCTTATTATTAGAGTACAAACATCTAACACCTAAGGAAAAGTCCATTTATTCTTCCTTGAGACACAGAATTTCCACTGCTCCCCGTTAGCAGTTCATCCAAGCAATAGTGAGACTTCTGAACCAATTATATTTTAAGGTATGACATTTGATAGTGCTTATCTTTTTACCCAAGTCTCCTCTCTCACTGCTGCATATTTTCCACCCCTCAAACTTCATCGCTCACAGTATCGAATTAGCACATACACTGTTTTGTGTGAAATTTTGCACAACTGCATCTAATAATTCAGTAGTTGAGAAACATAGAAATTTGCTTAAATAAAATGCATGTTGTAAAATGTTCAGCTACATAGATGACTATGCTCTGTAATTACGAATTCAAGAAAACCATTTTTTTCTCTTATTCCACAGGGAGCTTGCTTTTCTGTTTGGTCTTCCAAACTTGGGACATGAATTGTTTTATCCCACACTGCAGACTCAGAAAGTGGAATCCAGTGGAATGTTTTCCCTTCTCTTTCTGTTCTTAATAGTCCCCTTGGCACTCTAATACATTTTGAAAGAGCCATGTCTGCTTCTCTAGCCTGCGGGAACTGTCAGAACTGACAGATTGCTGAGCCTCTTCCCTTCAGCCAGCCAAGCCAGGTCACAGATTGAAAAAAAAAAAAACCTAAAAAAATCAAAACACATTTGGGAAAACTTGACGCTGAGGCTTCACCCTGGGAAAGAGGAATCCTGAGCCAGGTCTGAGTGAGAATTCAGGAAGAAATGGGTCAGAGAAAGCAGCATAAAACAGAACTGCTGTTAAATTTGTGGTGGTGAGCGTAGTTAATGACCATGGTCAAGCAAGGTCAGTGTTTATCAGCACCGTTCAGTAGCCAAGATGAAAAGCCTCTCAGCAAAGAGAGAAACAGTTCCTGACCTAGGATTCTAACCTGAGAGGGAAAGAACCTATCAAATACTGTTGCAAATGTAACTGGTTTTGTTAATAGTGTGCTCTGCTCTTCTGAGGTTTTAGTTTTCTGCCTTTCCTTCATTTTTTGCATGAACTAATTAATCATCCAGAATCCACCTGATTTTAGTGGTGGAGTTCTGAGCAGTACTTGGATTTAGATTTTAAATCATGACTTTTCAATTAAAAACAAGGCGTGTAAGGCACAGGCGAGCTTGCTACAATAGTCAAACTATTATAGGAATCCAAATCCCACCTGTAATCTTTCATATAGGTAAAAGTCCTATCCTTTAAATTCTACTTCGAAACTTTATTGGTCTTTTATAATGCAGAGGGTTTTGTACATAAGATACATGTAGTAGCATTGTATGCATGACTAAAATAGAATCTGCCAAACATCACCTTTGTCATTCTGCTGTTAAGGTGAATTCCTTTCCTTATCTTTTTTTTTCTATTTTATTGTGAAGACTGTGGAATATTATGAGACAGATAGTGTCTTCCTTGTTGTCAGTCCACATCTGTATGCCTCATTGCACAAGGAGAAAAGCAGTCAGGAGCATACAAATGAGAACTAGGAAGAATATAGATAAAGAGCAGCAGTGGTGCTGGTTGGTTATGGCAGCTGGCAAAAGTTAGTGAATGAGATCTACAACTCACGAATTCTTACATTTAGTAAAACACATATATTTCAGTGTATGTTTTAGGTTTTTTTGATAGGCTTGACTCTTAGAAAGTAAGAATAATATTCTGCCCTCTCCTATTTCTCAACTTCTCATCTGAGAAGACAAAGAGACTTGTACTCTTTCTGAGGAGCTCTAGCAGTATTTATACTTCACTTAGAAATCCCTGCCCTTTGGTCTTCAGGCACTTCAGTTTCACCAGTTAGTTCTCTTACACCTGAAATTCTGCATCTGGGCATACTCCATGTAAGTGGATGTTCACCACCCATGTTGTACCTCAGATCTTTCTCTACACAGATCTCTTTAGGCATTCAGTCTACTGTCTGTTGTCAGAGCAAGTCTAATACATACTAGTAGAATAAGCTCAGCTGACAACACAGCAGTGGCAGATGCTTTAGTTTAAAAAAATAGAGGAACTGTTCTTGGTTCAGTCACCCTAGCTGGGATGTTCCCCATCAACCTACCTTTTGTACTGTGCTACCTTTTTCTTTTTCTTTGTAGCCCGGCATATCCAAGATGGTTTCTGTTAGGACCAACAGCAGTTTCTGCAGCTGGGACTGTGTGTAACGGCAGTTCAGCTTCTCAACATCTACAGTTCCCTGTGTCCTCCACAAGACAGTTACACAACTGGGGGTTAATACAACTGCACTGTCTGGGTGTCCCAGTCCAATAAGTTTGGAGTAAACTCTCCACAGATTTTTTTCTGAAGTTAGGAGAATGCTTTACTGTACTGGAGAGACTCCAGTGTGTGACTCCCTAGCACAGTTCATCCTCTTCTGGGAGTCCAAAGCCAAAGGAGGATGTGATTTCAGACACACCTCTCATTAGACTTTTTTCTTAGGGTAATGTTCATGGATTACTGCTCAGTGCTGCTGCTTTGAATCTCATTCAGAAGAGCACTGTAGAGAGTGCAGGCAGCTGACATGGGGTGGTGGACTGCACTTCAGAAGCAGATGCCAAACACTTTAAAGTCAGGCACCACAATACCAGGTCTCACACTGTGCCTGTGTCCTTTAGCATAACGCACCTTTAAAATTTTAATTTTAATCTTATGATCTGCCACTGATAGAAAGCAGTTGAGTCATCTTTTTCAGCTGTTGTGCATTGCAGGAGTGTGCTTCATGCTAAATGCCTTCACTCAGTCCATTTCAGCGTGCAGCAGTTCGAGGTAGCTGTCCAGGCATCAGCTTAGTTATCAGGCAGGCTGGCAAAAGATTGTGCAACTCAGGCAAGCCAATGAGCTCCAGACATGTAAAATTCCCTGACCAGAATTCTCTTGTTGAATCATGGTGTACTTGTTAATTGTCACTTCCCATCTCTGCTCCCTCACTGTGCTGGGTCTTTCCTTTGCATGCTGATGCTTGGAAATATCAAGGATGGCGAAAGTAGCCCCACACAGTGTAAAATATCCTCCAAAGTCATCATACTTCCCAGGCCGTTTGACATATTTTTCATAAAGTGTCTGCTTTCAGCAATCTTCCCCTGTTTGATTTCCTTTAAAACAGTTTTTAGAAATACTGTTAATATGAAGATATACTTTCTTGAAGTTTTTTCTTTTTAAATTCTTGCAGTCAGGTATCAAGCATACACTTACACTTCCTATAACTGTGCTAATTGTGTTTGTTTCTAAACTCAATACTACAGTCCTATCCATCTTACGATCATTTCTCCTCTTTTACACTGCTCCTCCTATTTCATCAACTGTTCTGGCCCCAGACCCGGAGAGCCACATACCAGTGATCCCATCACAACTCTTCTAGAAAGTCTGTTGTCTCCATTAAAACCAAGCAGATGGATGAACATTTTCTTAATATTTCACTAGAAACCTTTATGCACTTGGTTCCCTCTCTCCTCAGTTCTTTTCTTAATATTCTGAATTTCTGACCTTCAGACTTTTTATGAGTGTTGGTATTACAGGTATCCTGAGGGTAGTTTTACCTTTTTATATCCCTCTATTTCATACCCCTAATCATCTTCACCAATCTAAAGTCTGTTTTCTCTTTCCTTTTGTGGTTATAATAACACTTCACAGTCTTACATCACCTTCAGATTTTGTACAAACCTTTTTATAAAACCATTAAGAAGTACATTAGTAATTCATTCATTTTAATTTTCTGTGACAGCCAATACCACATGCTTCAGAAGATGGTGTGAAATCACACACACACACACACACACACACATCAAGCTGTTGTGTACCCATACAAAATGTTTATTTCTTTTCCATAGCAATCTGTGGCTGACTTATGGCTGTATAGTGTCCTGTCACAGGTCCCATCTTCCAGCTGAACTTTCAAAAGGGTCACCTGAATGTATTTAGTTCCTGGGTCTTATTGAAGACCAGTGGCAGTTGTGACCCTGCTTCCTTTGAAGCCTCAGGATTTTGTCATTTCAGTAACCACTTTTGGTAGATTTTTCTTCCTCCCAACCCCACCACCCCATACACCTATTTGTGAAATTGCACACATTTCTACAGAGATTTTAATGTCATTCTGACAGTGTAATTGCTGGGTATTGAATGAGGATACAAATATTTTCTGGGAAATTTACTGCATTTCTCTATTCTCTGCCTGGAACCACACTTGACTACACAGTAACAAAAGTTAAAGGGCACTTCTGAACCACTTCAGCCATATTTCAACATCAAAATAAGTAAAAAAAAGGTCATTTAATAGGAAGCTAAGTAACAAAAGTTAATTTTTCATAGGAATAAAAGACTGCAAAGATTAATAGTTCCTTGTCAAAGGGATTACTAACAGAAGAAAAGGATTAAACATGAACCAGATTTTTGCTAGTTGTGTCAAAGGGGCCATTTTTTTCATCTGATCTACAAAACAAAGACTACCTGCACTAATAATAGCAAATTAACACTTTCAATTTCAGAAATTAATTTTTTTAAATGGAATGATGAGTATGTGTTTTGCTAAAAAAAGCCAAACTGTCAGTTTTGGTATAGAGAAGATAACCTTAGGGTATTTTGAATATTAACTGCCATAAAAAATAAAATGTAGGGGGTTTGTTTTCATTATACCTTGAACTATATTGTTTTTCAAAGAGTAACGTTAATTTCCATAAGGTTTTAAATTCTCTTCAAAGCAGTGAAAAATGGGAGAGAATTTCAGATTTTAAAATCCTGATATTATTTATACTCTCTTCATATAGGAAGTACATTTCATGTCTGTGAATGTATTTGTTTGTATTAGTATTCCAAACCAAAATAGTTACAATTATGATTCCAGCTATTTCAAGGCTGAAAATGCACTCCCAGTAACTGCCTGGTATTTCTTAAAAAGACTGAAGTATCTACATCATGAAGCAGTAGGCTGTGAACCAAACTCAGCCATTGAAATGCATGTTCTAGGAAAATGTTATTCGATTTAACAGCTAAAGATGTTTCCTTACCAGAGACAGATCTAATAAGACCTTAAAGGATGTGAGGCTAAATTCAGATAATGCTTATGTACTGAGGGTAAGATGTCTTTTTGAGCAACAATCTGTGGCAATAACAACAATTTCTTTGGATGGAAAATGGCAAGACTGAGGTCACTTCATGGTACAGTGAAGGGAGTGTGTTTTAGTGCCTGGTGTTTTACTCAGATGCTGCTGAGCTCACCACTTACCACCCAGCTGATCTGTTGCCTTCTGAATGGATCACATCTCTTCTTGCCAACCAGAAACACTGTGGTTGTAGACAGGCTTAGGCAGGGGCAGGTTAGTACTCACGTAGTGACCTGTTATGAACCACCCTGAGCTGCACAGTAAGGATATTTTAGTAAAACAGTAGTACAGAAAATAAGATCCTTTCACTTCACAAGCCCAACTTTCTTTGGTTTCATGTAGATTATGATAGAGGTGGCTGAATATATTTTCTAGCAGTAAAAAAACCCAAACCAAACCCCAAAACAATACATAAAAATTCTTATACATTTGTGCCTTGTTACATAACTCATGGCCACCATCACTGCAACACATCACTAGCAAACTAACCTACATGTTTTAGAGTTTTCTGACCAACTGAAACCAATTGAAACCTATTGTTACAGTAACTCATTTCTGACATAATGAAAGGTTAATTAATACCCGGTGTTCTTCGCATAAGCATTTTATAAATGTTATCAAGTGAGTTCTGACAAAACCAATAAAGGAAAATAATTTATTATGTCCAGAAGGGACAGAAAAGTTTAGTGATTTGTCTCAGAGCTTAAAGAATTGTCTTCAACACTCTAGTTGCATAACATAGGATGGGTGATTTTGCTTCAAAGTCCAGCTGCCTATGAGTTACACACTACATCTTTCACTTTTGTTGTGTCCAAATTGTTTGGATCCTGATTGTTGCCTGCCTCAAAATGCCACTACCTGGCTAAGGAGGGTATGACTTTAGTGTTTACCTGATATACTATCTAAGCAGAATTGTACAGATACAGTGCTTTTGCCCTGGGTTATCAGCCTCTGAAAATGAAGGTCTAAAATAAAATTGACGATGTAGCCTTAGCTACAGGGGAACTCAAAGTCATTTCTCTTACAGCACAAAGTAAGGACATTTTCGTTTCCTCTGCAGCATTGTGGCATGCTTGGACTGAGTCATTTCTTTGATGTGTAAATGCACCTTAAGAAGGACATTAAATATTTCAAGTAATTGGTATGAACATGAAATCTCTCATTAGTGTCTGCTAGACAGCTGCAAAGTGCAGATAAGAAAATGCATGTGCCAGTACGAGAAAATATTCCAAAATTCTTGAGGGAAGTTTTCTGTCTAGAAATGCCCCACTTTTTGCCCTTCCAGTCTATGTCTGTGCAATCTGTGTCTACTGTAAAAATTGTGGTTACATGGAAAAGAAAAGCACTGTGTATGTTAATCTCCTTGCCACAGAGGCTTTTTATTACAGTGATATGACATCCAGGATCTAGCCTACAGATCAAAATTATTTTCCCACCTACTTGCAGAATGGAATATGAATGGTGCTTATTTAAAACACTTAAATTTGTCACATGTTTGATTTTGAAATGCATTTTCAATAACATCCAGTGAAGTCCATTCTGAAACTAATGTGACTGTCTAAAATGAAATGACAACAGTAATTAACATTCCCCTTCATGGTTAATTAAAATAGATTATATACTAAGAAAACACAAACTTGTATTATAAAACTAGTTAATTAGTCTTCTCAAAGCTGCTTTTATGAGGTCTGTTGCTTTCACAAAATTAAAATCTATCTGTTAGTGTAGTATGGATGTAAAGAAATCCTCTGGACTGTTTCTATGGAAGAAAAAAGTTTACTTCCCCTCACATACTTCTGGCAGTTTCTGAGAAAGTCTGGATATATAAATTCATCCTTCCTGAGTCTGAGCAAGTTGTCATTGGGAATTAAGGAAGAACCTTGGAAGGGAAAGGAATTTCATAACAGGCTGATTTTCAGTATTCATTGTGGTTACTTACTGCACTGAGCAGAGAAGGGCAGTCAAGTGTATACTGCCAGTATAACCATGTTGAATAATCTAGTTTAGTGGGGAGACCAGAGATGAAGGTTAGAAACAGAACTTGAGTCCTTCAGAGAACTGGATGTTTTCCAGATACATGACAGCGTAGAGTCGCTCTAGTGAAAATCTGAATTTTTTTAAGTGGTGCTCTGGAAGCAGGGTAGGATGATGTCCTTTTTGGTGCAGAATCCCAAGGTACTGAGAGCAGCTCTCCCTATTATCTAATGTTGTGACCTGCATTATGCATTAAACATTAAGTATTTTATAAATTTTCACACAGAAATTTGCAGCTTTCTCTGAAGAATACCTTCTTTCATATAGGTTTAGTCATGATGAAAGAATACCAGTTGGCAGTTTTGGTGAATGAAGCTTTATGTCTACAGATTGGGATTAAGGCAAATTTTTCTCTGACAGTGGTCTGTGAGAAAACTAAAACCAGAAGGGAAAAGGAACTTCTTCTGTAGGTAAAAGACATTTCAGTCACAATGATTTGTGCAGCTCTGGCTTTCCTGTAAGCATGCAGACCATGCTGATGGACAGGGAAGCTGAATCTGATGGCCAACAAGATCACCTCCTGAGTCTTCTAAGCAAGAACAGCTCTAGCATCCTACTGAACAGGGCTGCAGTACAGTAGGTATTATAGAGAGGAAATGTTCTGTTGCCAGTGAGGCCAAAAGAGAAAATGCTAGTTTAGTGTTACTTACAAAAAAAGTAAATTTTAAAAGACCACAATACATATCAACAGGTAGTCAAATTCTAGAGCAATGCTTGAGCTAAGCTTGAGCTACTCCTTAGGTCAATCTTCCTGCATTTATGTATCTCATATCCTGGGACATAAATAGTTTTTCCTGGTTTGGATCTCTGTGATATTCAGGACAAATGTTTTCCTTTAGTGCTGTAAGATGAAGCATAGCACAGCACCTAGCAGGAAGTATAACAATAAATGATGCTGAGATGGTACATTAGATATTTGATGCTTGGCTTGCCTTCCTCAATCCAGGAACAATCAAGTGATAAAAATACCTGTTTTAGCCATTAGTGCTAACTATCCATTTGTCTCAAGTTTTCTTAAATACATAACAGAATTAAGTTTCACTCGGAACATTTTTTCTTTTCCTGCATTAGTTTGAAGTTTTTGCTTCATTTTCAAACCAGATGATGAGCTCATAAATCCATAGATTTCTTTGATTTTTCCAATCAATCTAACAAAATGTTGCACCTCCTCCTACAAAACATGCTTTTCTATATCACTAAAACACCGGAGTTGGAACAACACTAATATTGCATATCTTTTAGGAAATTTGTTCTGTGGTGCAGCGAGGGAAAATATTTGTAGCTGTTTCATTAAAAATCTCCTCTGCTCTGCCTAAAATATCCTCATGTAACCTCATGAGTGAAATGCATGATACGTACGTACTCCTGAACAAAAGCACTAAGAGGCCTTGACTGATGCTAAGGGGGTTGAATGTTCAGAAATATTACCATAGGTAAGTGGGAGAGCTGGGACTGCACAGCTCAATGAATATTCCTCTGAGCTATAAATAGCTTCTGGAAAAGGTATCAAATGCAATGTAAAAATGCCCAAGTACACACAATTCATAACCCTGTTATCTTGCCTTACTGAGTGTTTCTGAGCTATTTAGAGCTTGATCTAACTTTTGTGCCAGTTACTGCAATCTGGGTTGCTTATTTTCCAATATGATATTAAGGCAAATTCAGAAATACCCAGGTAGAAACATACAAGCTACCTAGGCTTTTGATCTGGCAAACAAAAAGAGCAGGATTTACTGGGTGACAATCAAAATTATAAATGCACACATTAAGAAGCAAGACAGAATATTTTAAACACACCAGTAATTAGTCATTAGGACATCCTGATCATGTGGTAAATTTATCTTTCTTTGAAACCCTCAATTCAACAGTGCTCTGTAAGCATTCAAGCTTCAAAAGACATAGCAATCCAATTTTGTGTTACTGTGAATTAATCTCCTTCCAGTCATCCCAGAACATAGAAGTTTTCTTGCCATTTTTGTAATCCCTTTCTTTTAATCTTCCCAATTACATTGACAATTATCTCCTATTTTCATTATCCTGATACAATCTGTAAATCTTTCACATTGCAAACTTCACACCATTTCAGGTATCTAAAAGAAGGATCCATCTTGTTTCTAGCTTTGGTTCCAAACCAAGATAGTATTTCAGTATGTTGCACATCTTCAGCATATGGGTACTCGTACTGAAGTCAACAGGTGATTCATACTTAGAGAGAAACATATGGCTAAGTAGTGGGGTTTTTTTCCAGATTTGGATCTAAAATCATGCTGGAAAAGCTTGAATATAACGGAACTGCTGTTATTCCACCATGTGGAAGAGCAGGACACCTGACATATTTCCACATTTTCTGTCTGTGTGCCATGGAGCTATATTTTCCGGGATTTCTTTCTATATAAGTGTATGAGGTTAGAGGAAAAGCTGATGTAGCGTGATCCTATACAACCACAAGCAAATTGCATAGACTTCATTATGTAACGGGAAGGCTGGATGAACAGCTATGCTAATGCTTTGCAGAGATAATCTATTTGAGTTCTATGAAGACTGACAGAGTAATATCAGGTTTTGGTACCGTAACCAAGGTTTTGTTGCATAGAAACTAAACAAGATTGTGTCCTACCCTGTATTCCAGGTTTATTTCTTTGTACAGCTCTGTAAAGGGTTTCTATTCAGGTCACAAAATAGTGCTAGGTTTTCACTGTTCATTTCAGTTATTGACTTTGAAGGGGCTGGATTTGAACACCATCAGCTTGCTGCTTCTCTTTCATATACATTCTTTATCCATAATTGCAGCAGATGAGTTGTGCTAGGGTAATCTATTTAGCATAATCCATTCATGAAATCAGATTTTTTTTTATATATATTTTATATTGCCCATTTGTATGATGGAAAGCAGAGACACTTCTGGGGGCAGCTGTACTCTCTCCATCTTGGACTTTAGCTAAGCAGTCGGTTTTTACGCCCTTTGGCATTTGTGTGGAGACAGGTCCATGTCAACAAGAATACTAGCAATTCCTCTATTTTGATGAGTTTGCTGTTACTCAGTTCTATTGCTTACTGTATATGCAGTCTATCTGTTTAAAAGGAGAGGTAGGTAGCTGCAGAGCAGAATTCTCAATTCTGGATCTGAGAAAACTGAAGTGCTTACCATGTGACCTTCATTCACAAGCTGAAGTGTCTGGAAGGGTTTGGTGGTCAGGCACAGCTTAGGAATCCTTCTAGGATAACTTCCACTATGTGAGAACATTGAAATGCCTTTTAGAAGCACTTCGGTTGCCATCAGCTGTGCTCTAGCAGATGGTCTCTGGGCAATTTACTGCCACCAAACATCCAAGCCTGATACCTGTTGGGGCTCTCCAGATTACTAACAGAAGTGAGAGAATGACATTTTGGCTGCCATAATGTGCCACCTAAGTCATTAACCTAAAAGAAAGTCAGCAGTGATTTTTAAGTTAATGTGTGAGCACTTAATTGCAGCAAGTATATCATCCATTCTGCAATGTCTCTACAGTGGTAATAGCCTGTGCCAGAGGTAAATAGCTCAGATTGGTGACCTCTTGAACCTTCATGAATTCCCAGAGTCTGCAGAGAGACTATAAATCTGTCATTGACTGCACTGGGAATTTAAATGTTTAACTTAGATACTTTGGTACTTAGGTACTTTGAAACAACGTCTGTTTGAAATAGCAGAAAACCTAAAACTCAAACATCTCCTCCTGTCCCAACCCCTATACTGAGGTTTTAAAGCAGATGTTTGAATCAGTCCCTTGTGTGACATGCATGTTTTCGCAGTTCATTGCTGTTGTATATATTTTTCCCATCACCTCACGGCTTTTCAGTAACTTCTTCTATAGAAACTTGGATTTTAAAATTAAATATAACAACTTTTTCTTCCATAGCCACTATTCTATTTACAGTCAAGGAACAGAAAGAATCCATCCCAATTAGATCATGTCAGCATGGCTGGTCTCTCAGGTCTCTTTTCATTCTGCTTAATTTATCATTTCAGCCCATTTGCCAGGTTTAGATGTGAGGTTTATTGGCCTAAAATTGTCAAGATCAAGCTCTTGAGTTTTTACAAATACAAGCATAACCATGTTTATGCTTAAATAGGGCTTCATTTTTGAACTACTTTTCAAGGATATCTGTTTTCAAAACAGACTCTTTTCTCCCCGGACGACAATATTTAAGGGTTGTGGAGGAAATATGCACTGAAGTCCCAGCAGGTAGCTAGGGGAATCAGGCACTGAAATTTCTCAGATTCTTTTGCAGGCTTACCTATACAGTGAAATTCCAGCAGGACAAAGGCTTCATATTAAGGTACAAATCATTGTACTGAGTGTGACCATTACATAAATGAAAACTGTGATCTGCCCTTTTAAAAGGTGATTGTTGAGGAACAGTTGATTGTAGAGGATGAATGCTGAGCTGAGCACCTACAATACCTGCAGGAGTATGCTTGTTTCATCTCAGTGCTCTTCACCCTGCCACATCCAGCCATTGAGTTTTCAAGGTTGCAAAAGTGCTACCATACCTGAGAGTTCAGCTCTAGACTGGGATGTGTCAGTATTGATGACTCATGTATAGGTCTTGGCTGTTGCATCAGGAGTTTGCTTCATTCTGATGTTCTGCTAAACACAACAGAACCAGTGAATACATTTGTGAGTCCAGTGGATATTTTAACACATGAAAAAGGCATTATTAGAAATTAGTGTAAATCACATCATCTCAGGTGACAAAGTATAGAAGCTCTTTACTGTGGATATCACTGTTTCATAGTACCAGAAGGGTTACTGTTGTAAAGAGAAATGTGGAAAATTTAATGTACTTTTACTGACAAAATCTGGTCACAGAACTTTTACTGCAAGACTCGGCCTATCCAAGCTCATACAGTAGCAGCTCAGAGCTGAGGCTCCTTACAAGTCATAATTAAAGAGCTCTTACCAAGATAATGAACAAATTTAAAACAAATTAAATGTTGCAATTCAGACAGCATGTTTTGCTTCGTTCATCTTTACATCAGGTGGCTGTTCAAACACAGCTGATTTTAAACACACCCTCTCCCTAATCTCAGGTGATGGGTAAGGGAGTTGGTAGGCTTGTGTGGGAAAGCTCTGATGGCCATGACATAAGCCCATACAATATAATATTTGAATTAGTTAAACCTAGCAGATGAAGTTAATGGCTAAGAATAATGCAGCACTCACTTGCACCTGTTGGTTTTGGTGTAGACACATCTGATGCATTTAGCCAGAACTGATGCATCCTGTGTAGCTTTTGAGCTTTGTCTCTAAAT